>NW_027498269.1:0-136367 GCF_021521415.1 Bidens hawaiensis | reverse complement strand
GTTTGTGATTAAGAAGGCGAAGGATCTCAACAGGTTAACTCTGTCAGAAGTAATGGCAATCATCAAAGCTTGTGACATGGATGGCAAGCAGCTTGCCATAAATCATGCAAATTCCTACAATGCAGCCGGCTACAGTGTTGCCTCTAACAATGCTCTCATTTCGCAAGACAAATTCTCAGTGTTTAAGTCTTCTCAGGGGCTGTAAACTCCACCGCACCAGTCTCAGAATAACTTTTCTATGTTTAAGTCTGCTCAGGGTCAATTCACTCAGGCACCACCACAACCAACTCCCGTGTTCTTTCCTCAACCTGTTCAAGAATCTGCTTATGTTTCTAAGCCCCAACCATCTGCTGCACCTTCCAGTCAGTCTCCCAATCAGATTCCTCTATATCAAAGGAGACTCAAGAAAACATCGCTTTACTGGCAAGATTCATGAATTGCTACAATGCATTTCTTGCTGGAGATCTGGTTCAATGAGTTGTAGCTGCTGAGTTGGATCAAATCCATCCTGATGATGTGGAGGAAATGGATATCTGTTGGCAAATCGCCATGGAAATTTTTCGCGCGAAGAAATCTACAAAGAGAACGGGCAGAAACAATTGGAATGTGCCAGCTAATCAGAAGGTGGGATTTAACAAAGATACTACGAGGTTCTACAACTGTCATGAGCTAGGTCATTTTGCTCGTGAATGCACTAACCCAGCTAAGGAAGGAAACAGAGAAAGGGCACTTGTCCCAGCGGGAAATGCAAGATGAGAAAATGTAACAAGTACATGTGAAGGTTAACGAGGTTTGGTAGCTCAGCAATTCTCTTGGAATGATTATATGGCTGCTCTCAGCATCTATAATCAGATTGCAAACTTTGTCCGAACTTAAGTTGCTGAAGGAGAGAATGTTGCTGAGGAACAAGCGAAGGAACTTCAATTTGCTTTCATAGCCTTCACTCCTTCCAGCTCATCCGAGGTAAGTTCCGAATTATGTTCACAAGCTTGTATTAATAAAGTAGATTTATACAAATCTCACAATAGTAACTTGCTTAGAGAAATGGAAGGAATAAAATCTGAAAATTTCAATCTTAAGAAAACCGAGAAATCTTTCAAGGATAAAATTGAGGCATTTCTAAACTTCAATATGATTTTAGTATAAAATGTTGTCACCACTTAGATGCCAAACAGAAAATTACTGATTTAACTGCTGAATTGGAAGCCTGTAAGTTAGAAATCATTTAGCTAACTAATAAATTTGAAAGAGCAGAACTAGTCTTTAAGAAATTCGATGGCTCCAGTGCTCTTGGTAACTCCATGATTGAAAATAATTATGGTGGAAAGAAAACTCAGGTGAGGGTATAGGGTACAATGTCGAACCCCCTCCATACAACGACAACTGCATTGGTCTTCCTGTTACCAAAGAGTAGGAAGAAAAGTAAAAAACATGCAGTATGATAAATCAGCTAAAAATGACAAATGTGCTCCTCGTTCAGTAAAAGTTGTTGAATCAACATCAGGGGAGAATGATACTAATGTGTTTGCTTCACGTGCAGATGAAGTAATTGCTGAGGATTGGACTGATGAGGATGATGACTTATCTGTTTTGAATAATAAAGACATCAGCTCTAATGTTCCTTTAAATTTACCTGTTTTGAATTCTATTGCTTCAAATGTTTGTGTGGACTCTGTTTTTTAGAGCAAGGACAATTGTGTGGTTGATTCTTCTAAAACTTTGAAATCTGGTGGTGTGTCTTTGAATAAATTTGTTAAAACTAAAAATTCTAATAAATATTCATCACCTATATTTGTTAAAGATTGAAGCTCAAATGTTCACAATTGTGATAAATCAAGCAATAAGTCTGATGTTAGGTACCAAACGAGGCAAACTAGTTCTTACAACAGATCAAGACCAGGAGCAGTCCACAATGATTTTTTTGTTAAACGTCAAACATCTTTTAACTGTGGCACTCCTGGTCATATTGCTATAAATTGTTCACACGGTCCATACGTCCCATATTATGGATATTATCAGAGGTATATGCCTCGAAATACCCCTCAAAATAAATCAAGGTATCATGAGGCAAATCCCTCTGATGATGATTGGAAAAGAAACAAGGCTGATAGGTTTAGTCGTCATCAGACCAAGCCTAACATTTTTCGGAAAAGTGTTAGAAACTTTGCCTCGGTGTCAAGAACCAAGTTGGTCTCTGGACCGAAACAAGTTTGGAAGTCAAAGTCATATGTGTCTTCCGCTCACAAACCAGAGACTAAGTAATATATTCATACAAATAACAAAGCTTTTAAAACAAGATATGAATGGTTGTCTAAATCTCAGGTGATCAAGCTATCAAGTTCAATCTTAGATACTTGGGAAGATATGTCATGGCAACCCGTGACAAGTTTAGATAAATCAGGTTTACTCATCATTACTATGGACTGGATACCAAAAACTAACTAATCTTGCACATTGTGCAGGAATAGCTATGGAGGACTATCATCACACCTTGGTATGTTGATAGTGGCTGTTCCCGACAAATGCATGAGACATCTGCCAACTACACGACATTCAAATCTTTAACGGTGGATATGTTTCCTTTGAGGGAGGAGAAAAGGGGAAGACTACTCAGAAGGGTACTGTAAGTAATGGTCTTCTAAAATTTGAAAATGTTAATTTCGTTCTTGAGTTGAAGCACAGTCTGCTCAGTGTCTCGTAGATCTGTGATAAAGACTTTTCAACCCATTTTACTAACAAAGGGTGTTTAATCTTAAAACCTGGTATCATCATACCAGAAGATTGGATTCTTGTTCGATCACAGAGAAAAGATAATGTTTACGTGATCGATATGAACAAAAATGTTCCTGATGAATCACATGTTTATTTTCAAAGGTGTCAGAACATAATGCCATGCTTTGGTAACGTCATCTTGGTCATGCAAACATTAAAAATTTAAATCGTCTTGCTAAAAACGACTTGGTGCGTGGTTTACCTGTCAAGGATTTTGTTACTATGGAGAAATGTGTGGCTTGTGCTTTGGGTAAACACAATCGTAAATCTCACAAGCCAAAACTTGTTAATACAATTTCATCAATTTTTCAATTGCTGCATATGGATCTTTTCGGTCCAGTTCATGTTTTGAGTCTTTCTCGCAGATCTTATTGTCTAGTTATTAGTGATGACTACTCACGTTTCACTTGGGTGTTTTTCTTGTCAAATAAGAGTGAGACTGCAGAATTGATAAAACGCTTTGTGGTGCTTATGGAGAACCAACTCAATATAAAGCTGAAGGGTATTTGTTATGACAACGACACAGAATTCAAGAACTCAACACTGAATTAATTTTGTGCCGAAAAGGAGGTGCTTCGACTATACAGTTCAACTCGGACACCGCAACAAAATGGAGTTGTTGAGAGAAGGAACAAGTCTCTTATCGAGGCGGCAAGAACTATGTTGTGTGATTCAAAGCTGCCTTTGTTCTTCTGGGTAGAGGTTGTTATCACGACATGTTATGTTCAAAATCGAGTGCTGATCAACAAATCTCAGATGAAGACTCTGTATGAGATTGTTTATGGTTACAAGCCCACGGTTTCACATTTAAAAGCTTTTGGGTGTCCATTTACTCTGCTGAATCTTGAAACGACTCCAAAGTTTGGAGCCAAAGCTGATGATTGTTACTTTGTTGGATATGCTGGTCGTACATCCTACAGAGTTTACAACAAGTCAACGAAGCAGATAGTGGAATCTTATGACGTGCGCTGGCTAGAATAAAATGAGACTGATGCTCGTGTCGGTCCCAACTGGTTATTTGATTATACTGAACTTGTTAAGCCTTTTAATGTGTTTCCAGTTGTCGATACAAATATTTCGGGTGCTGGTGCTTCAAATTCTATTGATGAAGAAGAAGACATACCTACTGACTCTCATATGTCTCCAGTGCTGGGTATTGATCCTTCAAAATCAATGGATACTACTCAGCCGTTGTCAGCTAGTCAACAAGAAAATGTTACCGAAACTGTGTCTTCACTAGCGCCTCCAGTCGATGCTTCATCAGTTGAGGGGGAGAGTACGATTCGTCAAATTTTGGAAGCACTCTATTCCCAGATGTCATACCAATTGAATACATTGCCAGTACTTTGTACTCACACAGTACGGCGACATCTGGATGGAAAGAACCCACTTTCTGAAATCCTTGAAGATCCAACTAATTTTCCCTCTACCAGCTCTGTTCCAGGTCATTCAATTCCGACAAGAATCCAATGAGATCATCCAATTGACAATGTCTTAGGTTCTCTTGAACATCCAATTGACAATGTCTAACACCCAGGTGTCTTGACTTTCCATTATACATATGACTATAAGCTTTAGCCAGTGTTGCTGCACTATCACACCTGATAGATATGGGTGATATCGGCTTAGGCCATAATGGAATCTCATAAATCAGGTTCTTTAGCCATTCAGCGTCCTTACCAGCAGCTGCTAGAGCTACAAATTCAGATTCCATAGTTGAATTTGTGATGCAAGTCTGTTTCTTTGAGGCCCATGATATAGCTCCTCCACCAAGGAGAAATACCCAACCATTTGTAGAAGAGTGGTCTTCTATATTTGTTATCCAGCTTGCATCAGAATAACCTTCTATAATTGAAGGGAAACCTGAATAGGTAAACCCATAATTTTATAGTTCCCTTTAGATATTGTAGCAGCCTATTTACTGTCTGCCAGTGTTGTGTACTTGGGTTACTGGTAAATCTACTCAGTTTTCCAACTGCGTATGCTATATCAGGTCTTGTGCTAATCATAGCATACATCAAACATCCAATAGCTTTTGCATACTGAAGCTGAGAGACAGAATTTCCTTTATTAGGCAAGAGTTTGATGTTTGAATCAATAGGAGTAGTTACTGGAGAACAATCCCAATGATTGAATTTCTTTAACACCTTCTCAATGTAATGAGTTTGTGTCAAGGAAATACCAGAGTTATTTCTCTTTATCCTTATTCCTAGAATAACATTTGCCTCCCCTAGATCCTTCATATCAAAATTAGATGACAACAAGTTCTTTTTCTCATCAATATGTACTTGATCAGTACCGAAAATAAGCATGTCATCCACATACAGATATATGATGACTCCCCTTCCCAAGGAATCAAATCTACTATAAACACACTTATCAGCTTGGTTCAAATGGAACCCGTTGGACATAATCACCTCATCAAATTTCTGATGCCATTTCTTAGGTGCTTGTTTTAGACCGTACAATGATTTGATGAGCTTACACACCTTATGCTCATTTTCAGGCAAGGTAAAGCCCTCTGGTTGCTTTATTTACACTTCCTCTTCTAGATCACCATTTAAGAAAGCAGTCTTCATATCCATTTGATGAATTATCAAATTGTGAATAGAAGCAAGTGCAATTAATAATCTTATGGTGGATATTCTAGCAATAGGTGCATAGGTGTCAAAGAAGTCGATCCCCTCCTTTTGTTTAAAGCCTTGGATGACCAGTCTTGCTTTAAATTTATCAATACTGCCATCCACCTTCATTTTTCTCTTGAAGATCCATTTACAACCCAATGGTTTACATCCAGGTGGTAAGTCAGTCAGTTTCCAAGTATTATTCTGCATAATAGTGTCCATTTCATCTTGAATAGCCTCTTTCCAAAATGCGACATCTCTTGAAGCCATAGCTTCTTTATAACTTCTTGGATCCTCTTCAATATTGTAGCAATACTGAAAATGAGGCTCAACGTCATTTCTTGATCCCTCCACCAGGTATAGGTGAAAATCAGGACCAAAAGACTTTGCCTTCCTTGTTCTAACACTTTTCCTTGGTTCTGATGGAATACTAGCGTTATCAACACCATCTAACGTTTCTTCTAGACCATTTGGATCAACATTGTTGTTATTAGATGCATTCATAACAGAGTTGGTGACCCTACTATAGAGATTTTGATTAATGCCCTGGGTCTAGGCATTGATGTGAATCTTTCCTCGTCAAATATTGCATCTCTAGATTCTATAACAGTATTTACTGACACCAGTCATTTGGTTCTAAGACATAGAACCTATAATCTTTTGAGTTTTCAGCGTATCCAATGAATATGCAATCAATTCCCCTTTCACCCAGATTCTTTCTTTTGGGTTCAGTAAGACGTACCACTGCCCTACAACCCACACCTTTAAATAATATAGGTTAGGAGATTTTCCTTTCCATAGCTCATAAGGTGTCATTTTATTTTTATTGTTTGGGGTTCTATTAAGAATACAACAAGCCGTTAGCATTGCTTCTCCCCAAAAACCATCACTTAAGCTCGAGTAAGACAATAGGGAATTGATCATTTCTTTTAATGTTCTATTTTTTCTTTCAGCGACACCATTCTGTTGTGGTGTATAAGGCGCTGTGGTTTGATGAATTATACCAGTAGATTGGGAATATACCGGGTCATAGTATTCACCTCCTCGGTCTGTTCTAAGTGTTTATATAAAAATCACGTGAAACAACTCAACTTCTTGTTTAAAAATTTTAAATTTGTCTAATGCTTTATCCTTGGTATGAACTAAAAACACGTAACAATATCTAGTAGCATCGTCAATAAATGTCACAACATATTTTTTATTACCTAAATATGGTGTATTATGATAATCACACAAATCTGAATGAATAAGTTCTAATTTACTAGACATTCTTTTAACATTTTAAATGGTTTTTTAGTGATCTTTGTTAGATTACATGTGTGACATTTATTGTTATGCATATCAAAAGCCGAAATAAGATTCATTTTAGACATTTCTACCATCCTAAAATAATTAACGTGGCCTAAACGAGCATGCCATAATTTATAAGTTTTGTCAATCGGGTCGCTAGATTTTGATGTCATACATACGGATTCATATGTAAAAGGAACATGAATATTTAATTTAAACATTCAATTACATAAATAGCCAATGCCAACAAACATCCCATATTTAGATAATACATACTTATCGGATTCTGTAACTTGTTTGAACCCATTACAGTTTAATACAATCCCGGATATTAAATTCTTTCGAATTCCCAGTACATAAAGTACATTATCTAATACAAGTTTCTTTCAAGAAGTAAACATAATAGTAACACTTCCTACGCCCTTGATGGGTTCGGTGGCTACATTTCCCATTCGCAATACCGAATTATCTTCAATAGACCTAAAATTCTCGCACCACTTCAGGTCTTTACAAAGATGGATAATAGCCCCGGAATCCACCCACCACGCCACTGAGTCATCCTGCACATACAGTGATTTAGTCACGTAAGACACATAATATATGTTGGAATTATAATATGGAATATTATTTGAAACAAAGTCAACCGAAACGGTAAAAGAATTACCTGTTTGACTCGGCGGGTTTTTGGTCCCGCTTGTTCCAGCAACATCTGAGATTTATTTCCATCTTTCGGTTTTAAGCGATAATCTCGCCTGAAATGCCTCGGTTTCCCGCAATTCCAGCAACCCGGTTTTTGTTTTCTATTAAAATCAGAAAATTTTCCTTTAAACTTGCGTTTTCCTTTCTGATTTTAATTAAACTTCTTTGGCTTATCAACATGTTCAACCATGTTAACAGATGACTGTTTTGCATCCATTTTTCCTTTCCCTTTATCGGTTTCTTGAGACAGAAGGGATTCCTCAAATCACTACCCAATTGAACAAGACTTAAATCCTCTTTTCGGTGTTTGAGTGTGTGTTTAAAATCTTTCCACTTTGGTGGAAGTTTGTCAATAATACTCGACACCGAAATGGAATCGTCCATGTGCATTTCGTGTTGTGCAAATTGACCGAGAATGTGAAGCAATTCGTTAAATTGTTCCATAATCGGTTGACTATCAACCATTTTATACGAATTAAAATTTGTTACCAGGAATTTTTTGCTAAACGAGTCCTCTGCCATATACTTCGCTTCCAGTGCATCCCAAAGTTCTCTTGTGGATTCCGCGTTCTGGTGCACATCAAACAGCGCGTCCCACATCTCGTTCAGAATATGCCCCCGACATATATAATCGTCGTTTTCCCACTTTTGTCGTCTGCGTTGTTGATCCAGCGTCTCGTTTTTAGTTTCTTCGGGCATAGGTGTTGATAGTACATGGACAACCTTCGATGTTGTAAGAAGAAAATGCATCTTCTTCCACCGACAGAAATCTTGTCCCTGGAAATTTTCAAGTTTGGCGAATTTACTGGACATATCTTTTACCGACTCTCCGTTTGCCATAGTCGATTAACAACAAAATAGATTTTATCTTTGTTGTAAATCTGAGAGGATGAACACCGAATTACAGATTAATGGCAACTTGGATTTCCTTAGACTCGTGATAAAATCACTCTCAGATAAAATCTATTTGAGGCACACAATAAGTTTTATCGGATGAAACTAAGAAATTAAGAAGAACAGAATTTGATTGTGAGAAAGTTTTGTCGTGCCCTAGACTTGTGCTTGGAAAGAGTATATATATCCCAAAATATGATTATTTGGAAACCGTTTATAACTTCCATTCGGGTCATTACCAGACCTATACATTGGGCTCAAGTAATAGGTGCTTAAAAAGAATGCACCAGCCCATTATGTTAATTCATTGTCAAAGCCCAAAACTTTATTATGATACTTATAAGTATTAATTTGCTAATTCAACGGGAATTCTGCTGCATCAAGGAAAATATGTCGAAGACATGATTTCAAAGTTCGAGTTTCATGATTCTAAGAGCGCGGCAAATCCTATGGCGGAAAGACGCTTCTTTCTTCTGATCCTGAAGGGAATTCTGTAGATTAAACTTACTATCAGTCAATGATCGGATCCCTGATGAATCTCACCGCTAGTCGCTGTAAGGCCCCGTTACCGGTGCCTCACTTTTGACGCTGGATTTACTCGTAAACACAGTTCTAAATATCAGAGTTAATTAAAACTTTTGCGGAATAATAATAATAGTCAACCATTCATTACAAACATTCTTAATTTGTCTTTTAAAACAAAATGTAAATGATAATATCAAAACATCACAACAAATCTTCAGATGCCAGCCCCTTTGATCTTGCCATGTGTCCCACTCAAACCAGCTGTCTCAATCTGTTAACCTGCGTGAATACTAAAAGTCAGCTACGCTGAGTGAGTTCTAGTTAATCAAATAACTTACTTTACGTACACATATACGTGCCTGAAGGTACGTATTACATACTTAACCTGTTTATCATTCTTCCATATACATTCATAACTAACCTTACATCATAAAGAGCATGTCGCCCTACATATCTCGGATATTATTAGGTTTCGGTACCCTCCATCCTCGGATATTATTAGGGTTTGGTCTCCCTTCCTCCTCGGATATTATTAGGGTCCGGTACCCTTCATCCTCGGATATTTTTAGGGTCCGATACCCTCCATCCTCGGATATTGTTAGGGTCCTCTCTCCCTTTCTTCCCTACTATCATTCCATACCTTTCTATATATATAATTATAAATTTCATACGTACTTACATCGTTCATTCATCATATACAACAATCATATCATCAAACCATCACCTGGCAGTACATGCAATATCCGAAGATCATTCACGCACCGACAAGCATTCATTCATACATAAATTATATAGGGCATACACTTACCACTTAAGGTAAGTGTATTAACTAATCACATCGAGTATGCACACAACCCCGAAAACATAACAAGGAATGGGGCTAGAAACTCACCTGAAATCGGTTACGTTCACCGTTAATGGTAATCCCTTTCTTTAGTTGTGCACAACTAACTGTATAACAATTACGCGTATTAATTACTATCACTTTCCATAACATACTTCTAGTTTAGTTATAACCCTCAACGAACAGGGGTACGGGGGCAGCGCCCCTGGCAACAGGGTTCTAGGGGTGGCAGCCCTAGCGGGGTCCAAGGGGCAGAGCCCCTGGCTGGGGTTAAGCTGTCTTAACACATTTTATATTAGGATTTTTAAATTATTATTTAATTCACCCACTTGTTCGCTATAACGAATTAAGCCTACTTCATTATCTGAACATAGCCCGATTCGTGGCCTAATTCGTTATCAGAACATGGCATGATTCATTACCTTAACTTAGCCAATTGGAGAGTAACGAATCACCTGATTCGTTATCTTACATGATCTGATTCGTTATCCTAGTTCGTTAGCCTAATTCTTTATCATGACGTGACTTGATTCGTTATCTTAACTTAGCGAATTGGCGGGTAACGAATCACCTGATTCGTTATCTTAATCATAACGAATTGGTGAGTAACAAATGACCTAGTTCGTTATCGTAATCATAACGAATTGGGTGAGTAACGAATCACATGATTCGTTATTTTATCATAACGAATGGGCTCAGTCTTATCCAAACTTTGACTCAGAGGTCAAAGTTAAAATCGCCAAGAACACCATCGGGTGAATAAATACTGGATTCGCAATTATCATTCAAATCTTGATGAAATGACACGAAATTGGTACCATTGAGCTCGCAATCGCATCGCCTACAAACCCTAATCATCCAAACATCTAAACATTACGTTATAATTGGTGCGATTGATTCATCTATATTACGGGTTCTTTAGGTTAACGATTAACCTATCAAACGTTAACGAATTTCAGTAGGATTTGTTGTGTTGGATTCATTTTTAACATACTCAAATAGATCTATGATTTCTAGATGTAATCCAGACCAAAACGAACAAGTTCTCGATATAAACGCACCTTAAACGAGTCGGTTTACGAACACAGTCAAGTCTTGATGTTGGATTGGTTCGTCACAACGCTCTAACACTATCAAGCTCGGGTTCTCAACTTCGGATCTAGGCTCGGGATAAAGGATGGTGTTTATGTGTGTTTTCCAAGGTGTAGGCTATGGTATAAATATGGAAAAAATGGAAAGGATTAGGGTTTAAGGGGTATGTATACTCCCTTAAGTCCATGGACCTAAGGCCCATTCCATCTCTTATTTCATCTTGTAAAGTCCAAGCCCGCCCTCTATTATTTATTTATGTAAACCGATAAACGACACACTATAAAATAAACGAAATTTATTTTATTAACTCTTTCAAAAGCAGGATGTTACAGTCGCCTTGACATCATGTTTGTTGTCTATCAATGCGCCCGTTTCCAGGCTAATCCTTAACCCTCTCATTTAATTGCCGTTAAACATATTTTTAGATATCTGAAAGGGCATCCGAAGCTAGGTCTCTTGTATCCAAAAACTCAGATTTTGAATTATATGCTTTTGCTGATAGCAATTACAGTGGCGATGATATTGACAGGAAATCTACGTCTGGTGGATGTCAATACTTGGGTAATCGACTCATTTCATGGCAGTGCAAGAAACAACAAACGATGTCTACATCCACTGCTGAGTCTGAGTATGTTATTGCGTCAGCCTGCTATTCACAGGTTATCTGGATGCAACATCAATTGCTGGATTAAAAACTTCTTAAAATTTTGTTTCCTCAAAACTCAAATGTTTTGTAACTCACACAATGGGACGAGTTATGTTTACCAACCAATGATCTAAGTAATTATGGATGCATACGTAATTAACAAAGTACTCGCATGGAAATCACGATCGAAATAATTGTGTGTCATAATGAATAATCGAAAGTAGTTGATAACGGTACAAATGTTAAGATAATAAGGACATGGTGGATACGCCGCTGGTACATCCTATATATAAGTGCCCTAATTGGATTTTCATTTGAAACGTTGTTTCAACTATTCAAAGTTCTGTATTATGATTAATTTTGGATCATATTAAAAATTCTAACTTTTTCTTAAAAATTTAATAGTGTTGTTATAGTATTATGTAATTTCGGGACGAAATTCCCTAAAGTAGGGGAGACTGTAACAACTCGGGTTTTCGAAATTTTATTTCTTTAGTAAAAACCCGACTTGGTTCGATGTTCGGGTTATTTATTTAAATATTTCGTTTATCGAGGAGATTGATTATTAATATATTGATATTTAAATTAATTTATAACTTTCTTTTTTGACACTTTTAACCCAAATTATAAAGTTAAATCCCTTTATGTGCCAACCCTAAACCTCAAACACTATAAATGAAAATTTAGTTATAACCCATTTCCTAATCTGATTAACCATGACCAAGACCCGAATCCACATTCGTTTTTATACCTGATTTCCATATATTTAAGCCTTGGACCACAATTTACGTGTTATTAGTAGTAATAGAATCATTGGATATCTTGTTTATGTTATTCTCGGCCTAACCAACAATATTAGTATGTTAATTAGATCAATTGTGATTCGTTTTTCCTTAATAACCAAACAGGTACTCATTAAATCTTGTTGGACACGAAAACGTTGTTGATAATTCAATTAAATGCATGGGTACAATCATCTAACCCTAGCCGACATAACCCCTCTATTTAATTGAGTTATCATAGTCGTTTACTGGTCCGTTCATCACTTTCTTTGGCCGCCAATGTCTTGTTCAATTACACCTCTGTGCGACGTGATACGAGGTAACTAGTGCATTACGATCACGATGCTGTTATGATCATTAGCCCTATCCTTAATTTCATCAGCATTATCGGATTAATCCAATTGATGTTGTTAGGGTTTGTTTATATTTCTGTTTCTGGCTGCAGTGTTTATAGTAAATTGTTCCTAAACTATGTCGCAAGAACTGGTTAGCCTAGTTGGTTGGTACCCTGGTTGTGGAGTGGCAAGTCGCGGGTTCGACCCCCTGCCACCCCGATCTTTTAGTTTTTTTTGTTGTTTTCTTATTTTAAATCATTATATTCAATATAATGGCAATAATAACTATTGAACAATAATTTATATTAAAAACTGATCATATAATACTCGTTTTCTCGTGTCTTTCGTCCGTGTATGTATGTATATGTAAACATATATGTATGTATACACACATATATATATAATAATAATAATAACACGTAAACTATATATATATATATATATATATATATATATATATATATATAATACGTAAACTAATGCATGAGGTAACATGTTATGTGCTTTACTAATTGTTAAGTTTGAGTGTTGTATTCGATTTTCTAATTTTTGTTTTAATACTTTTTCATTTTTGTTAATTTTTCATGTATGATTGAGACTAATTCCCTAAAAAATGCAGGATTTAGGAACACAAGAAGTCAATGCATTACATTAGGAAGACAAAAACAAATAAAGTTGATCAAAGAAACAAGTGCCATAGCCTGGCTGGTATTCTTATTGTTCATTCATTAATCGAATATTACTATTTTATCTCCATGTTTTATTTTGTCCTTATGTTTGTCAAAATATTTAACCAAGCCCTAAAATTTTGTTTATAGATTAATGTGAATCAATTATTTAATTTTTTTTATTTCATTCCAAACAAATTATAAGGTTATTAAGTCTCTTTGTTTTTAATTATTGTGTAGGTTAAAACTTTAAAGGGTACTAATAGACGAAACCCCACCACCAATAATTGGCAATGAATAACACTTGGTGTTTTATTTGTTATTTACCAAAATAATAATAACACTAAGATACAGAAGAGGGTGCAAATTGTTCAAGTCTTCTATTTTTTTGTTCATCTTCTTACGATTTTTGTTTCTAGCATTCGCCTTCCATGTTTGTAAACAGAAGTAGTGGTTTATTAAAAACCACATTTTTTACAAAAGAAAATTTGATGGACAATTATAAGAAAATCGGAACACATATAATACAAATATGTGTTTTTGTTAATATGAAGCAAAATCAAACCTAATAACACAAAAGATCTCCAAATTTGAAAAAAAAAATGTGTTTCCTTAGACCATGCAGTGTGGTTCCGCCAAGGAAGGGTCCGACGTGGCACACCGTTCATGCAAAGAGTTTCTTGATACACCACGCACGGCCCTTTTTCTTTCATGTGTGACGGGACCGTCATTCTCGTCCTTCACCTCTTTTTTGATCATTGGAGTCCAACGACTCTATTTAAAATATTATTAATTTATTTATTATTATTATAAATACATATATATAAACAAACACTTCTCAAATCATTTTAACAAACCCATTTCAACCAAAACAAAACCATTTCAATAAAAACTAAAATACAATGAAACTTAAAAATTATCAATACCTCAAAACTCATTTAAAAATTAATAATATTGATAGTTGATAAGATGAAAAATAGACAAACAAAAACAACAAACATTAAACAATTACTTATACATGAAATTAAACTCCAACCTAACAACAAATATAACCCATCTCGGTAGGAAAAAATTACAACCAGAATGCTAATAAAAACAATAGCCATAGTCATGTCAATTAATTAAATTAATATATCAAATTATATATTAAAAAAATATTAACAAAGCCTTAAATAAACCCGTCTAACACGCGGGCTAAAAGCTAGTATCTAATAAAGAAGATGATGAAGAAAATTAGTTTAACTAAATTAAATGAAAAAATAAAATGGTTGAAAAATGGAGTGAGATGGTTGTGTGATCATTACTCTTAGCAGTTACAAGACTCATTCCAGATGTATAACTCATGCAGTTAATGAGCTTTTAATGCTATATAAGTCACAAATGATTACCTGAAAACTATATTTGTTAGCGAGATAAATAAAGAGTTCAGGATATCGAACATGACCCGGATCCCAACTGGCAAGATAACAAGACTCAGGATCTAAAACGAGATTTTAACTCACAACAGTTATAATATTTATGGTGTCTCAAGTGTGAAATTTAAAATACATGGTAGCTTCAGAAGATCGTTGGCTGCATATAATTGATATCAAATGTCGGTATGACGACACTTGTTAATGTTTCATGGAGTCTTATATCTTGTAGTTTTTTTGTATAATCATGTGTGAATATTTACCATCATATTGTGGTCCGGATATAGCTTTAATCACGTTTGTAGCAGAAGTCAAATTGATTGCTAGATACTATACAAAAGTAAGAAAATATAATAAGTGGGTAACACAAAGTTTACACAAATCAACTAATTATATATGCATACACACGGTGTGGTAAGATTTTAGGACAATGTTCTAGATAAAAACTTTTAACATCCTTAGCTGCAAAAAAGACGACCATCTTTATTTGGAGTAGCTAGCATAGCCATCACAAGACCAATGTGCTTGTACCAGTAATGATGTCAAAATAGTCAGTAATTCTTGCATTCTACCCATCTAACATCTATCAAATCTCAACAATTATTAACTTGATACTAGTATATAAAAAGAATGTATGTAATTCAACCATGCTTATATCTTATACATGTAGTTCACTTTTCAAAAAATCAAAGATCATGCTTGGAATAATCCCTCTAATCCACCGTCATCTATCCCTATGATCGTCTTAGATATCTATTTGTTAGTGCTTGCGAGAATGATTGTGATTCTTCCTTAAAATACATGATGAAATACAATAGTAAATGAACTTTTGAGTATTGTGTAAACGAAATGTTGAATGCTATGAATTTGGATAATAGAAAAAGAGTACTGTTTAGTATTTAGATAAAATATACTAAGTCAACATGTCATGTTTATAATGGTTATATATTTTGTAAAGGAAATGTCATGTGATGATATTTACGTTTATAATGGATATAGATAAAATATTATTTAGCATTTAGATAAAATACACAAGTCAAGGCTATATATTAAATATTTTTGATAACTATATCGGTAAGAATAATTTGTAACATAGTAATTACGATAAACTCTTATTTATATAATAAGTAATAGTTAACACTATTACCGGCTTAGAGGTGCACAAATCAGATATAGTTTGTGGAGTAGTAATTACCATAAGTTCTTAGTTTTATAATAAGTAATAATTAATATATTATTGGCTTTTTGGTGGTCAATCAGTATAATACTTGGGTCACACTAACACTTAAAAAGGGGTTAAATGACATATACACCTATGACCGTTATTTCAGTGACCGTTAATTTAAAGGCAGTAGTGTATTCTTATTGTTGAAACTGATCCATCTAATTACGATCTAACCCAACCTTTCATTAGGGAAACCGATACATCTAATAAAAGTATTGGCATTGTCTTAATACATGGAAAACACCCATTGACATCTAATAAAGGTATTGGTGTTGTCTTAGTTGCATCTAAACATCATGTCCAACCTATACAATTAACATAAAACAGAACATATACAAAACTAATAGTGAACTTGATTAAGATACATTTATAAGTATAGTTAAATAGTCAATCATTCTTACAAACTGTGATCAAGGTGAAAACTTGATCAAGATACCCTTGATCAAACTAAAACCCTTGAGCATATAAACTACAAGTTATTATATAAAACTAAGAATTTATCGTAATTAATACTTTACAAATTAAATCTGATTTTTGCACATCTACGCCAATAATATATTAACTACTACTTATTGTAATAATAAGAGTTTATTGTAATTACTATGTTACAAATTATACTTACTATAAAAATAAGATTTTATCACATAACATTTCCTTTACAAACATATCCATTATAATACATGGTTGACTTGTAAATTTTATCTGAATTCTAAGTAGTATTTTATTTGTTATCCAAATTCATGTTATAAATATATTGCATTCAACATTTCATTCACACAATAACCAAAAGTCCATTTACCATTGTATTCCATCATCTCTTTTAACGAATAAACGAATCATCATTGCAAGCACCAACAAATAGAAATTTAATTACAATCCTCAACATCGACGACAGTGGAGTACGATGGATTATTCCAAGTGTGATCCTTAATTTTCTAGAGAGTGAACTACATGTTATAAGCATGGTTGAATTACATACATTCTTTTTATATACAAATATTTGTTGAGACTTGATAGATGTTAGATGGGTAGAATGCAAGAATTGCTGACTATTTTGACATCATTACTGGGAATAGCAGTGGTAGTTTTCCAGCTAAATATGTGAAAAGTTTTTATCTAGAACATTGTCTTAAAATCTTATCACACTATGGGTATGCATATATAATTAGTTGATTTGTGCAAACTTTGTATTACCCGCTTATTTTACTTTCTTACTTTTGCATAGCATATTGCAATCCATTCGGCTCCTACTGCAAAAGTGATGAAAGCTATATCCGAACCACAATATGATGGTAAATATTCACACATGATTATACAACAAAAACTACATGATATAGGACTCCATGAAACATTAACAAGTGTCGTTATACCGACATTTGATATCAAGTATATGCAGATAAAGATCTTCTGAAGCTACAAGGTATTTTAAATTTCACTTGAGACATCATAAATATTATAACTGTTGTGGGTTAATATCTCGCTTTAAATCCTGAGTCTTGTTATCTTGCCAGTTGGGATCTAAGACAGATTCGGTATTCTGAACTCTTTATTTATCTCGTTAACGAATATATTTTGCAGGTAATCATTGGTAACTTAACTAGCATTAAAAGCTCATTAACTACATGGGTTATACAGCTAGAATGAGTCTTGTAACTGCTAAGAGTAATTGTCACACAATCATTTCACTCCATCTTTCAACCATTTTTTTTTTCATTTAATTTAGTTAAATAAATATTTCAAATTGAAAAACATAAATATAAAATTAAATTAAAATAAAAATAAATTTAAATTGTTTAAGTTATAAAAACAAGAAATAAAAACAATACGGGCGTTTTTAAAAACATATTGAGCTTTTTTAAAGAAAATTATTGGGTTGTCAGTTTTATAAAAAGAAAAAATCCCTAAAACAAAACGCCATCTTTATATCCAGTGCCAATTCTCCGTTGTCCTCCATCGTGGTCCATCATCGCCCACCATAGCCACTGATCCACCACGCTTCGCCGCCATGAAACACAACTGCAACCATGCCTCGGTACGTTTTCTAGATAAAAAAACAAAAAGAAAGGAAGATATAATCGGCAAGGAGAGCGGCAGGAACTTCATGTGTCGAGATGTTTTTGGGCAAAACAGATAGGGAGGCGGTGTTTTTGAGCAGCAAGATCGAGAATGTATATTAGAACATATTATATGGAGTATGACTATATGATAGAGAGAAACATAGTATATAGAAAGAGAAGGAGAGAGCTCTTGTCATTTTATTACTAATCATTATTCATTAACATTTTATATTAAAAGCTATTGGACTTATGTCTTCTTGTTTTCTTCATAAGTGATGTGTGAAAAGTTATATATAAATACTAATACTAAATCTCACAATTCATAACCTAAGCTTCAAAAACAGACTAACCAAACTAAGTTTCACACAAATGACAACTTTACCGGTCGCGTAGCAGCACAGTCTAGAAAGTCCGAGTATCAGACACAGAGACACGTGAGGTAGCTCAACTCACTAACCCTAACCAAGTCATTCCTAATAACTTAATTACTTAATTTAATCTACTAATGTAATAAAACAAAGTACTTTTGGATGTGTCATTCTCACACAGCCCTCCCGCTTATATTTTCAATGTTGAGTTCAGTACTAGTCATCACATTAGAAGAAGTGGTTGAGGGCGGTTTTGAGAAAACAGTTTCAACCCCCACGTATATTTCTCTATTATTTGTCGATGCCATTTACATCAACACTTCATTTTCTTTCGAAGAAGTTCAAGATGGGGCAGAGGGCAACGAAATCCGACTGAATCACAATTATAAATCATCAATTCTCTGATTAACAATCAGGTTTCATTCTAACTTCAATTATCGTGTTTTGAATGCTTAATTTCTCGATCTCACCGATTCACGACGGATATATATCTTCCGCTTTTATTCTTTTATTTGTACTCACCAATGTAACTAAATTCTTAAGCTAATGATATGTTTTATAAATTCAAAAAAATTGATTTGGATTGGGCCATATTAAGGATCAGTGTTGTTGGTCTTTCTTTTTCGATAATGGAACTAACTTTTTGGGTGACTAAGCCCGTTATCTATTGTTAATTTCTTTTTGTTTACATACTCTTATTAGAGGTGCACAAAAAACCTGAACCCGGAACCGGGCTCGAAATAAATACCGGAACCGGTTTTTCTAATACCCGGGTTTTTAATACCCGAACCCGAACCCGACCCTACCCGTAGGGTACGGATAGGGTATGCATTTTGGCACTAAACCCCGAACCCGAACCGGACCTGATTTGTACCCGGTAATACCCGAAAACCCGATTTGTACCCGGTAATACCCGAACCCGGAACCGTGGTTTTCCAATACCCGAAACCGGGTATTTCAAATACCCGATATATACCTGAAAAATACCTTAAAAATACCCGAATAATACCCCTAAAAAGTGTAAACTTTTAAAAAATCCAATCTATATAAAAAAATACCGGAAAAAAAACCCGAAAAAACCCGTAAATAGAGTTTTTTCAATACCCGATAATAGGGTATTCAAATACCCGGTTTTAGAATACCCGGTTCTATACCCGACCCGAACCCGATGCATAGGGTATGATTTTTAGAGACAATACCCGATTATTACCAATACCCGGTCATCCCGAACCCGGTTCTATACCCGAACCCGGGTATTTAGAAAACCCGATTTGTGCACCTCTACTCTTATTGTGTAACAACAAATCTTATTATATAATGATGTTATTTGCAGATTGTGACTTACGAGATTAGAGACAATCCTACAGTAATTTGCAGATTGTGAGATGTCATTTGCAGATTATGATATTAGAGACACTCCTATATGCTTGTATAATAATGATTATTACCCAAACATGTACTGTAATTTGTTTGGCCATAGACTATACGTCATCAATCAATCGTGTAACTTGGATCCCTGATGACACCGTTTTTGGTATGTTATTAACTTTTTAATTTTATTTCTTTTTGTTGGTAAGGGCCAAACTAACAATAATGAACTTTGATATAGGTGTTGCATAGTATCTTATGCAGATATACTTGTATCATGGTGGTGATGATCTCAAAAACCACTTGGAGGTTTTCTTTTGGCTTTTTTCTTCTAAGGTGCTTGCCATTATTATGTATATAAAATGCATTTACAAAATTTCATATTATACACAGAATGATGCTCATGTTTGTAGTGTCAATGATCTCGCCTTTTATTATCCACATAAATAAATTTGCGTTGTTTCTTGTGGAAAAGACAGATTAATAAAAGTTTTGGATTCATAAGTGGGTGCCAACATTACGGGTATGTTTGGCAAAACTAGCTGGAAGCTGCTAGCTGTTAGTTGGAAGCTGGTGGCTATAAGCTGTAGCTGGTAGCTGTTAGCTGTAGCTTTTTAGAAATATTTAGGTGTTTGGTAGAGTAGCTGGAGCTTTTAATAAAACTAGCTGCGTGCTCGCGCGGTGCACTGTTTTAATCCAAAACCTATTCCGACCTGACCCCTTTCGACTCAAAACCGTACCAATATGAATCGAACTGAATTAGCCCTTTTTCATCGACTCGTTCCGACCTTAATTTGGTCGTACACATGCATGGGGCTTGTCTGACTCGACTTGTTGCCGATCCTAACCAATAATCACATAATATGTTAATTTTTTAAAGTTAAAGAAGTATAACAATATGATACTCAAATTAAAGAGAATAAAATACTCGTTTTTATGATGCAATTTTTTTAAAAAACTATTAACGTGTTAAAAAATTATGGTCTTTTAAAAAGTCAGGGGAATAGTTGGTTTTGAATATGGGTTAAATATGTAATTATTATATGAATTAACAAAATGTAATGAAAGTTCAAGTACTAAAATTGTAAAATTTGAAACCCTAAAAGCTTGTAGCTTGTTTAAACGCTACTATCAGGAACGTTTCAATTTGGAGTTTTTCTCCAAACCTAAAAGCTTCAAGCTACCCTAACCAAACAGAACTTTTTATTAAATAGGAGCTTTTTCCTAAAAGCTCCTAAAAACCTCTAAAAACTCTTTGCCAAACATACCCTCCATATTTGAGGGCCATGAAGCACCCATTAATTCTACATCTCAACATTTTAAGGAAACCGCCAGGTAGAAGCTAACTTATAGCCTGCATTTCCATCTTCAAATTTTATTTTTTCTTAAACTTGAGGACAACCTTTTATAATATCTCTATTTATTATTTATATAATTCTTATAACAAAGACTTGTTTGATAGATGTATAATATTATCCGCTTTGAAATATGTTATATTCATTTGAAGTTACCAATTTTAATACGTTTTTTTTTTCTGACTTTCAATTTTTTTCTACAGGATGATACTCTTTTAGCATGATTCCTGATGAATTGACTGATTTGGTTGGAAAAAAAATGTGCTTTTCATATCGATATTACGACCTATAATATCACAAACAACTTCAAGTCTTTTACCATAAATAAGCTCACTCATGATTCCTCAATTATATCTCAGTTGGATTCAAATTTTGAGGTTGATTAGGTAATATATCTAATACAACATCTTATATGTTTATTAGTTATTGCTTTACTTGCATCTTCATTATTTAATAAATAAATTTGTTTTTACAATGTAGGTTGACCTGCCACAGTCAACCAATATAAGATCAGTTTAATCTTTAGGGACAGTTAATTTGAAGGTATTATATTTATCATATGTTAAGTTAATATAATTGTCAAAAATGTGTTTATTGCAACAAATAATGTTGATTTTTTTTATTAAGGATACTATATGAATGACACCCCCCCATATCTATTATGTCAGCAACTCATGGGAAGACTATGTTGACTGATGAAGCTAATGTTCACAAAATCTCTCATTCTGAATTGAAGCGTAATTTGGTTGGTGTTTCCTGTGTTGATGAACATCCAATTGAATCTTCAAGTAAAGCCCGTCATGAAGCCAATCAAGGTCCGAAAGTAGTTGTCAAGTAATTCGGCTCCAAAGCTGGAAAATAAGTTTAGTTTGCTAGATTTGAAAACGTTACTTTTCTAATCGTTGTTATTTTCTATGTATCTTTTAGTTTGTTTCCTGTTTTGAACTTAGTATCTTCATTCTTTATGCTTTTCTCAAGTTGACTGATTTGAAGATTTGATTTGCAAGTGTTTTAATGAAGGTTTATTTCCATTTTATATCATGTTTGGAGTTTGTGTGCTTATTACTGATAGATTGTTGGCAAATGAGTCTGAAAATAATTTGCTTATTATAAGGTGATATATTTTTTGATGAGGTCCATGTAACAATAACACAAAACAAATCCAACTCAATTAAGTATTAACGATAAATTGTTATCAACCTTATACGCAAATTGCACATGTTTTGTCATTGAAGTTGTTGAATACAACAAATTTTAATCTTACTCATTGGCTTGTGAGTTGTGAAAAATGTGCATTCGTCATAATATTCAGAAATTATTCAACCGAAATGAATGAATTATATGTTCATTTCTTTTTTAGTTTAATCATCACTAAACCGTAATAGACATATTGATAAAAACGAATTATACGTTCATTTCATTTTTATATTAATAATCAATTAAACTGTAATAGACATTAAAATGTCGACATAAATAATTATTTAATTCACAGCTATTTGTGTTTTAATCTACTTTATTAATTTCTTACTTTACCTAACTATCTGATATCATTCTTTATCTTGAAAGTTATGTTAATGTTATTTTTTGTTTTATTTTAATTGCATATCTCTCTATTTCCTAAATAGATAGTAAACAAATGTGAAAGCAGGGGAAACTTTATTTGGATAGTAAAAGACGATAGGACGTTTTAGTCGAAAAAAAATGTGCATGTTACATTAAGCCATAAATCTGTTGAAATGCCTACAAATTACAAAATTACAATGGTAACAGATTTGTTAATACTTGTATAGTGGATTACGATATTACATTAAAAGACATAATTTTTTATTGTAATTATTTCTTTTTTTTTTTTATTATAGATATGGCCATTGCCGATTGAAAAGAAAGCTGAAAGATAAGAAAACCTTATTTGGATAACAAGAGGCAAATATCGTAAAAATATGATTTAACTTGTGAAAACGTTTGCTTTTATTGTTTTGGTGTATGTCTATGACTTAATGTTGTCACATTGTGTTCTATCTATGTTTTGGTCGACTACATGTCATAATTAATATTCATGAATTTTTAATGTTTGTTTTTATTTACTATACCTACAAGTTCAAGTTGTTATTACTTATTCATCTTATTTTGTTTGGTCGATTGCTCTATGTTTCGTCAAATGTTAACACTATAAATAATAGTCAATGACAACCGTTATGTAGAATTCTTTATTTGGACTTGACACTAAATTGGCTTGTCAAAATTAATCGTACGAAAATATATGTGATTAAGTACGTGATCAGCCAAAATACTTGAATATCGTTTTATAGGTGGAATTAACATAATGAGGTGAACTGAACCACGGTATATATTTGCTCCATGTTATCAAGTGGATTTTGTTTATATATTATAACTTTTAATTGCGTATTATTCGATCCTCTTATATGTTGATGTGTTTTCGTGAATGTATAGTAAACATAATTATTGATAATTAGTGATGTTAAGTTCAACTTTTTTGTACACAATCTCGTGTAATACACGGTTTATAACCTAGTTTATTATAAAACTAACAAAAGAGGAAAAACTGATACGAAGGAACTACTACCTAGGCTAGAATCCTATTGACTGCTTAACAGTTAGCGGAATTAACTAACCACACGACGCCGGGATCTTAAAAATAAATTAACTAAGCTCGCTAGATCACCTTTCAGTCTCACAAAATCAATCAATCAAGGGAACACGAGGAATCGCAAGCAATAATTATTTAAAACAATAGTTAACACATCCATGATTGAATTACATAAAGCTTTTCAATAGTAATAAATCATGTAATTAATCAAAATCGATTGAATAGTCAAACGAAGTCAATATTCATCTCAACCTAGGTAGTTCAAATATTTAGCTATTCATATTATTAAAGAAAATAATTTCAGTAGCAAAACTCATGTCTAATAATTTTGAATAAAGAAAATAATGTACGAAACAAGTAAAACCAAATAAAAGATGAAACAAAGAGTACTAACCTGTGCCCGTCTTTGTCGAGACTCCAATCATCTAACAAACATTCCGTTCGCTGCTCCCTTCTGTTTTGCGTCTACCAACTCCAATAAGAAAATAATAATAATAATAATATATCTTGTTAACCTTTCTGTTCTCCAAGTCTGCCGACCACGCCTCTCTTTGTGTAGGGTTTTTTTTTTCTTTTATTTGTGATCAAGTCCAACCTTTTTACTCTTTTCAATCGATAATCCCTTTTTGTGAAGTCCAGCCCATTCAAATTAAACTTATTCTCCAAGTTAATATAACTTGTAGAGAGACTATCAAACATTAATGCAACAAACTAACTCTTGCCATGCGGTTTCTTTTTGGCCCAACTTCACCATATCTTTTCTTTCTGATATAAGTTATTATATTCTATAACATATAAAAAGAAGTTAGAAATATATTAATTTCTAGAACGGGTGATGCACTTATAAGATAACAAATATGTCATAAATAATAATAAAATGCATCGACTATATAGATGTGTTCATTCATCAATCTCAAGTCAAGTTTAGTAAAAATACTTCATTTTAGTTCGCTGTCTCTTGAAACATTTTAAATTTTCATAAACGAACTCATGTGTTAAAAGCGGTCTATGAAAACTTAACATAACCTAGACACCCAGTTTTAAATTTTTCTCAATGCCAAATTGTTTAGCTTGTTAGTCTTGAACCGTTATCCATGTCCATCACAACTCTTTCTATACCCCCAATTCGTTTTACAACCTACTGACAAAAAAATGGAATAAAGATACTTGGAATGATAAAGCAACAAGGCTTTTTTAGGGGTATTCTTCGGGTTCGTTTTTCGGGTCGGGTTATTCGGGTTTCAAAGTTTTAAATCTTGACCCGAAACCCAACCCAAATCCCTCACGGGTTTTTCGGGTTCGGGTAATTCGGGATCGGGTTTTTTCGGGTTGGGTTAATCGGGTTTCGAGTATCATAGAAAAAAAGCACAAAACCAAAAAAAAATTAAAAACTATAATGCTAAAATTAAAACAACATATTCTTCTTTGCTTATAACACATAACTAACCTAACTTGATAAAACAATTCAAAAGAAGAGTGAAACTAACTCGAACCATAATCGTATTCAATCGGGAGTGATTTGATTGTTCGATTACGGTTGCTATTAGTAACAAACGGAATTCATAAATTAATAATAAACAATCGATCTATAATAGTTAGAATGACAACAGTAGATTAGGGCCAGATTCTGATAACTTTAGTGACAAGACTTAACTTATTATACATAAAAAAAATATATTTAATTTCAAAACTAAAAGTTAATTCGGGTTTTTCGGGTTGACCTAAATCTTATAAATCAAACCCGAGAACCAACCCGAATTACTTCGGTTCGGGTTCGGGTTAGTCTTTTCTCGGGTTCGGGTTCTTCAATTCGGGTTAGTTCGGGTTCGGGTACGTGTTTTTTCGGGTTGGGTTTCGGGTTTCGGGTAAAAGTGGCAGCCCTAGGCTTTTCAGTTGTATTTTTATGCAAACCAAGTCTTAGCTCATAGAGGCATCTCGGGAGACATAATAATGATTTTATTTTCCAGTCAATTTGTGATTTAGTAACTGCATTCTCGGGTATAAAATACAAGGAAAAGAAATGATAAGATTGGATATGGGAAGAAATGAAAATAAATTATATATTTAAAAGGCATTCTCGAGTAATAAAAGAAAAGCAAAAAAATGTTAATTACATTCTTGAGTTAGATCTGAAAAAAAGATAGGAAAATAAATTGTAACTAACAATTATGTTCTCTTAAAAACATGAAAAAGAGGATTGAGATAAGATAAATTAGTAATATTGTAATGCGCTATAAAGTTTTCTTTCACAATTAGGTCATATTTTGCTGGAAAGTTTTGATGGAAAAAACTCTAACTTTTCTTTTCATTTTCTTTCTTTTCTTTTAAAACAAAAACCCAAGAATAAAAAAAGAAAATTTTTCTTATATTTTATTTTCCAAACCCTTAAATAAAAAAACTCAAGACTGTAGTGTAAATGACGGTGATCATTTGGGTAAAGGCGAGAGCCGTACATGTACCCCTTTGATCCCAAGCAGGTTTGTCATATATAATTATGAATTTATATAAAAATAGTTATATGTATATATAAGTTAAATTATTAATTATTTAATAGACAGTTAGGTCGAGTTTTAGACATAGAGCTCAAAATAAATCGAGTTAAAGCTTAAACTCTCAGCTCGGCTTGTCTCGCATACATTCCTATGTTGTTCTAGTGTACTACTATGTGCTTAGAAATCTGCATGTAAGTTTATGAAATTCAATCTATTTCACCGTTGAAAACACTTAATTACCACTCGCGATTGATGAGAGGGCACGTTTAAAATTTATGGGATTTGTTTTTCATGCATCTTTTTAACCATCAAACATTTGTTAAGTATTGCATTGAACAATCACATTAAACCAAACTTTCAGTTTCATAATCACTCCCTTGTATAAAATCCAAACATTGCCTACAACCCACACTCAACACACGCATTATTAACTCAAACACCCTGTAGCATACACTCAATGCCTAATTCTTACGCCAAAAATAAACTCATTCAATTCCATAAGTCACAAACAAACAACATAATAACTGTGACACTCGTCAATTTCAGGTTAACTCCGTTAATCCGAACTCCGTTAATTCAAACTTAAGATCACACGAACCATAACGCATATCTCATTACATTTAAACTAGGGTTTAGATGACGCATGACAATCACTACACAAGTAGTCTTTCAGAATTTCACCGAAACACACACGAGTCGACTCAAACCATTGGTGAACAAACGATGAATATTATAAACAAGTACTTGATATAATTATGTGTTACGTTTATATGTATAAATGTGTGCTTGTATGCATGTCATTATATTATGGAGGTGATTTATGTTTTATGCTAGAATTATACAAAATAGAAGTTGAGGGTGCTAGTTGTAACTTGTCATTTATTTAATTAATATATAAACAACCTTAACCATAAACCCTAACCCTCTTCTCCCTCTCCCTCTACCACCTGCAACGGCAGCCCCCCTCCCCCTTGGATCGACCGAAACACACAACACACATACACATACAATCATCCTCACAACTTGTTGAATGCTTAAAGTGTTAACTAGGTAAACTAAACACTATATGTAGCCTATTCTATTGATTTTTGGCATCATTGAACACATTAATCATAAACCCTAAATGCTAAATATGTTGATTGTTGATTAGTTAGGGTTGTATGCATGATTTATAGTTCATAGGTTATTTGTATGTTGAGTTTTGATGAAAACTGATGTTGGACAGATTATTGAATTCGTGTTTAAATGACTGTAACTCGATGTTAATTACATGTTTTGATGTTATTGTTGATTCTATAATATACTATGTCGAGTCTAGTTTCTGAAAAGTCCAAGTTTGTAATTTTTGGACGTATAAAAGTTACTTTTTATTATTTTACAAAAACTGTTGTGCAAGGCTGATTCAGGAGACCTGCTGTTAGGCTGTTTTGCGAATAAGATATCTCATAAACTACAAGATCAAATGGGTTGGTTCCACTTCTGGAAGAAAATAAATTGAGTTAGGAACCTAACCCAATTGGTCTTGCATTAATTGGATTTGTCATTTAATGGGAATAACTAATAATATTCTATTGCACATGATAATGATTGCTGTGTGTTTGCTGTGATGTTTTGATCTTTGTGATAAAACCATATATGATAAAAATAGGTTTAGAAATCTAACTCAAGTGTGCTTCTGTGATAATTTTTGGTGATTTATTTGACTTGTTAGAATTTATTAATAATAGTAATCTTGTCGAGTGAAAATCTGCATGGATAATTTAGCTGCTGTATTATTTAAATTGCCATGAAAAGTGCATAATTGATCGATGTTTGCTATGTTTTGACCAAATTGCCCTTTTGGGGGATAATTGCTAGTAATGTACAATGTTAATACTTGACACTTAAGTAGTTGTTCACACATGTAACGTATCACCAACGTGTTTGTCGAGTCACACTTATTTCACAAACGAAACATGAAACGCATCTCATGCATAAGTTGTATGTGTCGAGTCTAGGGACCCACTCGTAGTTTAAATACTTATAAAATCTCGTTTTTGTTTTTAGAACACTAGTGAGGATTTTCTGTGACACACATCTTTTCTCTGATCTTTTTGGGTATCTTCGCAAACAGTGAGTTTCACGTCCCCTTTTTATTCTTTTTAAACGCTTTTATTTGGGGGAGATAACATACTCTAACGCTGTAGATTTTGTTTAGTTTTTATATATCACTTGTAAGGCTAAGTGGCAAACAAACCAACCAAAGTCCTTCATAACATCGAACCGGTTAATATTTGGATAATAGCGAGTCACTGTTGAGTAGTACTACTGGGTTTGACAAACCCCACCAAACTCTAAACTCGACTGTAGGTCGAGTGGGTGTAATCTTGGCTAACACATTACCATGGTCGTGGTTGACATGGTGGCAAGGCAATTGATAAACAGTCAGCTTCGGTGTCGAACACTTAGTAATACATGCTTGATAGGTTAGCTACCTATTGATATATAATTGACTTAACACTCTCTGGTAACGCAAAACGCAAACGCAAACGCAAAACGTAAACGCAAACGCAAACACTTTATATAAACCTGTGAACTCACCAACCCT
The DNA here is from genome assembly GCF_021521415.1 of Bidens hawaiensis. Classification (NCBI taxonomy): domain Eukaryota; kingdom Viridiplantae; phylum Streptophyta; class Magnoliopsida; order Asterales; family Asteraceae; genus Bidens; species Bidens hawaiensis. Next base: position 107,724 of record NW_027498269.1, on the reverse strand, counting down.
GTGTTGACACTTTTAGTATATTATTCTCAGGTAGTCGAGGCGGGCGCACGGTATAGGAACTTGCATTCGCTAAACACCATCGCTTTGAAAACTTCTTTTAATTTTTATCTTAATAACTTGGGTTTTTAAGTCGTCCTGTGTGGCGCAAACTTTTTGGTTTACAATTTACGCTTCCACATTTTTATTTAAGACTTAATGTCTTGTTGGGTTAAAAACTTTAAACATGGTGTTTGATTATAACTAATGATTCTGATCCTGTTAGTTCACACTCTCTGACGGTAAAACTCCGTTAGCGGATTTTGAGGGTGTGACAATAACGTTGTTGAAAAATAAAAAAAGAGGTAAGCCTTAAGTGTGTGTGTCACTTGTGTCGCTATTTTGCAAGGCTGTTATAGACCTTTTAACTGTGACATTTGTCGTGTTCGGGTCGTGTTTGTGTCCAGTTTATTACCCGTTTGTAATCGGATCCTCATTTAATAAAAAAAACGTCCTATTATTAAAGTATGTTATTCGGTTTCATCTTATTATTTTATTTTGCGAGTGACTCGTAGTAATCTAATTTATAATCGTTTAAAGTATCTATTGTTTGCACATTTAACCCCTACACTATATTGTTTACCACATTTGACCATCAAACCAATCATGAGGGACCATGTTGCAAATAACAAAAAAAAGATTTCCCCTCCTCTTCCCCTTCTCCCTGTCGCCGACAGCCCCCCCCTCTTTCCATATCTCGCTTCTAATTAACCCATAAAATCCGGAATTTAGTTTAATTTGTTGACCCTTAACATTCACGCCAACCTTATGTATGGTAATAACGCGTAACTGACAGCTAGAACGAATCAATTACGAATCATTTTCGTTAACTTTGAACGCGCCTGTTTTGACCCTATAACCCTATAAATATTCAACCAAAATGCAATTAATCGAGCGTACACCACCTTCTTACAATCCCGAAGCAAACCCCTAAGACAATTGCATCTATGAAGCCGTTCTGAGTCTCGTTCGATATCACGTTTTGGCCGAAACCCTAGTTTATGGTTCTCCTTCAATCCTTCATCATATTAGGTAATTAATATATGGGTTAGGTTCGGATTTAAGCGTTTGATAAAACCCCTCTACCAGTTTTTATCGATAGAGGGTATATAATCCTCAATTGAGATCAATTTAATTTAGGGTTTAAAATGAATATGGGAATAACCTAACTTATTCATAAATATATTGTTTTCTACATTCTAAGCAAGTTAGACACTGGCTCAGATGGCCAGTGAGTGTATGTATTGTTAAAAACCCCTGAACCGGCCTGGGGCGCGGGTTGGATTCCCCCAGGCCCGGTTTTGGTTAATTTTTTTTATTTATTAATTGTTTTAACCTTTCTAATTATTAAAGACTTTATTATATTAAAACTAATATCGTTTAGACTCGTTTAACTAAACCGAACCCCATTGAACCATTAGAATAGAGTTTATTTAACGTTTTCGTAATTATATATATAATTCAGAATATATATTATAAATGGTTAGACTTATAGTTTTCGTTTAATATTCCAACACGATTTATAAGAATAACTAAACTAATAAAAGTTTTAATTATACTTTTAAAAACCCGTTTTAAATATACGTAACAAACTAACGATTCCCAAATCTATTATAAACCTATTTTTGTTTTATATTCATGTTTAGTTCGTTCTTTTCGCTTTAGATACTTATGTTATTTATACCTTATAACTAGGACAAGTTATCGGGACTTCTCTCAGGACCAACTAGTTTGCTCTAATCGTTACCGACTCCTCGTTACCGTATTTCTCATTCCAAGTGAGTTCTTCATAACCCCGTTTTAACGCTTTTAATATTTTGGGGTGTAGCATGTCACAAGTTTTATCTCGTTAGTTATGTGCTTATTTATAAACCGACTCACAATTAGCGTACATGTTAATATTATTCTTGCATATTGTTTATGATTATACGTGAACTTGTTTGCAACGTGTTTACTATTCTTATGGTGGAAGTTACGCAAACACATACACATACACAGTGGGAGGGTCCGACGGGACGTACCCGCGCCGTCTAACGTTACGACTTCGGTTGTTCGTAAGGTGGTTCTCATTTCCCCTATTGCTACGGCCTCAGCTAAAGGAACTGGAGGACGACATTAATCGATTTCATTTACTTTACTCTTGGATATTTATTACATTACGAATGTTGAATCGTGCCTTTCATATATATGTATACTCAAAAACTTATGAAAACTCACCAACTTAATTGTTGAAAAATATATTATTTTCTACGTGCTACAGGTTGAATCGATGACATGCTAAGAATGAAGATCATTAGTATACCTTAGGATATTTGAATAAAGAACTTATTTACTGTTTTGATGAATTGTTTCTTTTTATTTTCAATTATGAATAATTGTGTACTTGTTACGTTACAAAATGAAATGATATAATTATTACCGCTTTAAATAGTGTTACTAACTATGAGTGATCTGTACGTTACACCCGGGCGTATTCCGCTTAAAGCCGGGGTGTTACAGATTGGTATCAAAGCCGTAACCATAAGATATGTTGTTAGTCGTATCGGTCTAGTATAATTATAGTTTATTTTAGGGCCCCGAATTGCATGTATACCCTATGTTCTATGTGCCTCACTTTTATTAAAATTTCATTTATACGCTCGAATTTATTACGTTTTATAGCGTCACAGGTACACCTATTCACACACAAACTCTAAGGCTTATGCCTAAACAATTTATTTTATTTTTTTATCTATTTATTTATTTAAAAAAAAACGATTTTCAATCCTCTTAAAGTTGGTTCTACGTGACGGCTATGTAGTAACTGGAAGAGTGACACACTTGTTTTTCGAACCCTTGACACCAAGGTTTTTAAACCTAAGGATAAGCAATGTGTATAAATCCCAATCAGACGCGGGACCCGGTTGCTTACCTGGAGGATTCAAAAAGGGTGCTGAAACTTATTAGGCCAAATCATACCATGCAAACGTCATATGAACCATTACTTTAAGTTGTCGAACGTGACCATTTTCCTTTGTGAATAGAGAATGGCTGCACTGCTGCTCTTAGATCTCATACAAGTCATGGTGGTAAATGAATATCCTAATTTCAATACAATTTTCATGTGATTTAAGTATTATCAATATTTTTTTTTATTCAAAAGGTTTAAGTATTCCACTTCTCGAAATCTTCACTCTATAACTCACGCGCGTATTACTCTCTCTTTTCAGCATGTTTGCTCGTTTCCCTCGTCGTCCTGTAAGAAACTCCAGCCGCAAGATGACAACCCAGATCACTAAGCAACTGACTGCTGTGCTCCCGAATATGGTGGCTCAACTGCACCAAACCATTGCTTCCAATTCGAACTCAGCTACTTCGGGTTCGAACTCCAACTCTTGTCGTTACAAGACCTTCACCGATACGAAATCTCTCAAGTTTGATGGCTTTGAAGGTGCCACTACCCTACTGGAATGGTACCAAAGTATGGAGAGTACTTTCCTCCATATCGAATGTCCCGAGGACAAGAAGACACGCTTTGCTTCAAGTGTCTTCAAGACAAGAGCTTTAACTTGGTGGGTGCAAGAAAAATCCACTCGTGGAGCCATGGCCTTGCCATGGGAGGAACTTAAGGAAATTATGACCGAAGAGTTCTGTCCACCCAACGAACTCATGAACCTTGAGGTGGAATTTTGGAATCTTAAGCAAGAGGGTGGTGATAACGCTACTTACACCGCTCGCTTCAACGAGCTTAGCGTCTTGGTGCCACATCTTGTCACCTCTCTTTCTCGTGGGATTATTGTAGGTTTCCTGGATGGATCTGCACGGGATATCTCGATCTACGTAGGTGCGGAATCCCTGCGTAGGTCGTTACGAGCGTAGAAGACACGAATAGATCAAACACGATACGATAAACAAACACGTTATATTATAACCAAAACACGTGATGCAATATCACTATTACAGACACGAACTCTCGTCCTCACGTTACAGCTCTCGTAACTTCGATAATGATCACATGAACTACTTTTCTAAGCTAAGCCGTAACCTATATAAATACACGACAACTTCGCTTGACTAACAAGTTCGCCTAAACAGCGAACTTGTTAGTAACTTCGCTTAAGACATATAAAACATAATTAATCATTACAGACTCGATTACAGACACTAGACTATGAACTACTGACATTATGCACCAACAGACTCCCTCTTGGCAGTAGCTTCATGTCTTTATCTTTAAGCACTTGTCTTGTAATCTTCATGCATGCACTCCCTTTCTTACGCAGACCGTGACTACTCGCTGATATTTCCTCGCTTCGTCTTTCCAAGCAGGAATATAAAATATCTTCTTTTCATTTAACACCTGCAGATCAGCTTTCGATAAATTAACAAGATGCATCGGATCATACACTCTTAGCACTTCTTGTTCGTCTTCGTCTTCCATCACGGCTTCAGCAGTCTGGCAATCAACATACCACCATTTTAGATCTTTCAACACATCTTGAGGCATAGTCTTCATTGGAACCTCTTTCATGCATCGAATCGGTTTGTACTTCATTACCATCCATGGCTTGCCATCTGCTCTCATTCATCTTTCCTTATCTTCCACTAGCTTTCCCTTCTGTGGCTTTAATAACTCAAACTTCTTTTCTTTAATACTTTCTTTCCACACGATCTTCCCAATAACTCTGGCCATGTTGTCGTCGCTTCTATTAATCAACCCCAATCTAGCCAAATCCTTCACCTCACATTCAGGCAATGTATTGAGAGATCTCAACGTCATCTTAAAGTATTGGATCCCATCATATCTTTTCACCACGAACACTTTTAACTGTTCATCATATAGCCAACAGATAATTCCTTTCTTTGATTAAGCATAGCCTTTGATATTATAACTTTTCTTGAACATGGTTGGAACAGCAGGCTTCTTAGTTTTGATAAACCAATGAGCATAGCCTTCCTTCCATCTAGGCTGCTCCTCCCATTCTGTATCATCATCTACTGTATCTTGACATACATCTGACTTTTCAACTTCAGGGATCTCGTGTTCAACATTCTCCTCAACTATTTCACCTTATTCAACATCATCTTCTATCACAATTTCTGCACCAATCTTTTCAATCTCTTCGACTGGTAGAACATCATCTTCACACATAAATTCATCATCCAACATATCATCATCCAACTCCTTCAAGGCATCGATCACATCATCTCCCATCTCCTCGTCATCTACCATCACCACCTCATCACCACCAGAACCGCCAGCTGCACCTGCAGACTCCCCCTGAGCTGTGGAAGTCCCAAGAGCTTGAGTAGTTCTTGGCAACTCACCACCTGCACCTTTCGATGCATTGGGATCATCGTCTCTGTCATTCTTCTTCTTTGTCCTGAGCTCGTCGCCTTTACAGCTCGTCTCCCCCTGAGATGCCAAGAACTCCTTCATAGCATCTATAATTTTTCCATGTTCAACCAGTAGGGACGACTGCAGCTGATTCTCTGTTACTAGGCGCTGAATAGCCTGGGTCTGGATAAGATTCACCCTTGATTGTTCTGCCACGACCCGTTCAAGTGCAGCTATTCTTTCCGAGTCTGATAGGGTTACATCGAAATCGAACCTCATATGTGATATATCTTGAGTGTACTGAGGAGGGATTTCAAATGTAACCGGGACATCAGAAGCAGGCGTAACCGCAGGTGGTATCATACTTGATAACCCTGCAGTTGCAACGACTGTCGACTCAACAAATTGAGCAACCACCTCTGAAGGAGTAAGAGTTGGAGGTGGTAAAGACACAATCTCCGGAGTCGTCAGCTGGAAGGTAGTGAGTGGGATGCCGAAAGAAGATGATGTAGCCACCACGGGAACATCCGCGGCGCTTAAACTTGTAACTTGTACTGATGTAGGGACAATCGACATACCGGACAGTGCGGGTGGAGCGAAACGTACTACTCTTGAACTCTCACCTGCTCCCATACCTGCACCTGTCCTGTCCCTTCTTGAACGTCTGATCAACTTATGAATGTCTTCTTCTTCTTCTGACTCACTGTCGTCATCTGTCCTCTTTCTCTTCCCATACGTCCTCTCTTGAGTCACTATCATACGTCTGGCCTCATCCATTACATCATCAAAATCTGAGTCAGCCACCGTCGTAGCTGCTCTAGTAACATGCACAGTCGAAGCACGTTCAACCGGAACCTGAACGTTCTCCTCTGGATCCACCCGATCCATATCAAAGAATCCTTGACCACCAAATTCTGCGTCAAGGTCCACATTCTCCTCCGGTGACACAACAGGAGCAGCATGTATAGCTTGAGGTGCTCCTGCCTGTTGTGGTGCCGGGTCCCTAAACTCATCCCCTCGAGCAGGCACATACTCCGGGTTGATTAAGTACCCAAAGAGTGGAGTATGGCGAGGACGAAGTTCAGGCTTGCTCCTAGCACTCGAAGTTCTGCATTGGGCGAAGATACGTTTGTTCACACTTTCCACGTATCTGATAGGGCGACGTTGAGGCAACGTGGGAGCCACATGATTCAAGATCATTTGAAGAAATCTTGGATACATGAGGAATCTCTCACGTGCCATCGCTCTTCTCTGACGATCAATTTCATAGAAGACCATCTGACTAAAGCTATAGCGCTTATTATATGTCAGAGCAGTCAATGCTGACTGCATGGTCGCGCCCATTCCGTCAGTGCCCGCTTTCCTCCCTGACATGCAGACAATCATTACGTGCATGAGGAAGCGCCACTGATCGAGCAAGAAACCTTTCCTTCTCTGAGTATCGCCTAATGGACCAGAATAGCCTATTCGGAGAAACGCTCCGTCACGGAAAGGAGCCACAAAGTCTGTAGGGTCATCCCTAGTCTCCTCTCCAAAACGTAAAGCCACCCGGATTTGTTCAGAAGAGAACTGAACTTCTTGATTGTTGACGGTTGCTCGCATAACCGGGGGCTCAACGCGTCAATCGTATTCCACCGTCTGCCAAAAATCCTCAATATTGGGTAAGGATATCGGCAGAGTAGTTGTGATCGCGTGGAATATCCGCGAGCGAAGGAGGAAAGTGATGATTTCGCGGTAATCCTCCACACCACTCGCATCTGGGTCTAATGTAAAATACTTATTATGCCCAGGGAAGAATTGCCTCTGGTTATCTCCCCCGTCATCGCCACCAGCACCTCCAGCACCAGCAACAGCAGCCATATCTTTTCTTCATGACGGCCTCAAACTCCTGACACATGGAGACTTTTGATGCAGCAAAGATAATGTCATCCACGTAGACTTGCACCAGCAGGAAGTCGCTTCCTTCTCTCTTGAAGAACAACGTGCTATCTATCTTCCCTCTTTCAAACCCATTTTCAAGCAAGTAATCTGATAAAGTTGAGTACCAGGCACGAGGTGCCTGATGTAGTCCATATAATGCCTTACTTAGCTTGTACACGTGATCAGGAAAGTCTGGGTCAGGAAAACCCGGAGGTTGCTCAACGTTCACAACCTCATCAACTTTCCCATTTAGGAGCGCACTTTTCACGTCTAACTGAAATACCTTCATCTTCTTATAAGCAGCAAATGCCAAAAACAATCTAATGGCTTCCAATCTTGCCACAGGAGCGAACACTTCATTATAATCAATCCCATCTTGTTGATTAAAACCATTAACGACTAGCCTCGCCTTGTTTCTTATAATAATCCCTTTCTCATCTCTCTTGCACTTAAAAACCCATTTTGTGCCTATCGCATGCACATTCTTTGGTTTTTCAACCAAAGTCCAAACTTCCATTTTCTTGAATTGAGCCAGCTCTTCTTGCATGGCCTCGACCCACGAGCTGTCCTTTAGAGCCATTTGGTAATTCTTTGGTTCAATCTGGCTGATAAAGCAGGTGTACAAGCATTCGTTGATTATGCCTGTCTCCTTAATGCTTGTGTAAACACAGGTGTGCTCATTCAAGCTACGTCTTGTTTGTACACCGGAGGACACATCACCAATCACATTCTCCAAAGGGTGATCTTTATGAATTCTCGTGGTCGGAACAGAACCGACATGCAAATTGTCTTCCAAGTTAGAAGAGAGCTCGTCAATGGTTGTTTCTTGCTGAGAGTGAAACGGATTGAAAAATTCTTCTTCAGGAGAGGCAGCAGGGGTATCGATAGCATTTGATGAGGAAGGTTGACATTTATCAAACAGCTGTCTTTGCACTAGATTTTCTTCCTCATCAAGGATCATCTTCGTAGCAACTCTCTCTTCTTCTTCTGCACTATCCAAATATGGTATGTTAAAAGACTTAAAAAGTCTATCATAGTCGAAAAAATCAGCAGGTCCGTTGCTTGGTTTTGGCGGTTTGTAACTTGTGATATCGGTGTTACACACCACCTCAACCTTGCTGGTCGATGTATTAAAAACACGTCTGTTGGGAGTCCCAACAACATAACCGACTAAGATTCCTTCATCGGCTACTTCACCAAATTTAGAATTTGTCTTTAAAATCGAACAAGGGGACCCGAATGGTTCAAGACCACTCAAGTTGGGCTTCCTCCCATGCATAAGCTCATAACACGTTTTATTAAGTCTTTTAACAGTCAAGACTCTATTCAGGATAAAACAGGCTGTAGCAACAGTTTCAGCCCAAAACACCACAGGAAGCTTCGAATCAGCCAGCATTGTTCTGGCTCCTTCAATTAACGTTCTGTTCTTCCTTTCAGCCACTCCATTCTGTTGCGGTGTATACGGAGCGCTGTATTGGTGTTCAATCCCTTTCTGAAGGCAGAAGATCTCCTTCTCAAAATTTTTGAACTCAGTTCCATTGTCACTCTTGATGAACTTAACCCTTTTATCCATAACGTTCTCAACTTTGGTAATCAAATTCTTCACCATCTGAGCCGTTTCATCTTTTGATTTCAGGAAATATACCCACGAATATCGTGAGTAATCATCAGTGATCACCAAGCAATAAGAAGTACCTCCTAGACTTTTTGCATTCACGGGACCGAAGAGATCCATGTGAAGCAATTCTAGAGTACTGACAATAGAATTGACCTTCTTGGTGTGATGGGATTTCTTGTGCTGCTTTCCCTTCTTGCAAGCTAGACATTTGTCTTCAAAGTTGAAACTTTTCAAGGGAACGCCCAACACAAGTCCATTTTTGACAATGTGGTTCATCTTCCGAAGATGAATGTGCCCCATTCTCCTATGCCACAATTCGGACTCCGATTCGCTCGCTTTTGTCATAAGGCATGATTCTTCCGTGGCCATTTCAGTCGACCTCATATCCATAATATACGTATTCCTCTCACGTGGAGCCTTCATCACAATCTACTCCTCTGGTATCTGAAAACCAGGATGTAACACAATCGCCTCATTCTTTGTAAAATGTACGGTGTACTCCTTATCACAGATCTGCGACACACTCAGAAGATTGTGCTTCAATTCTTCGACAAAGTTTACTTTTTCTAGAGTCATCTTTCCATTAGACACCGTTCCCATTCCTGTAATCTTGCCTCCACTTTCTCCTGCAAAGCTCACTCTTCCTCCTTGAACAGGTTTCAAATCGTGTAACAAGTTTTTGTTACCCGTCATGTGCCGGGAACAGCCGCTATCCACAACCGAAAGATTATTGGCAGCCCTGTTCAACTGTTCCTGCACGATTAAAGCAAAAGATTTGAATCTAGGGACCCAAGACCAATTGGTCTTGGATCTATACATCCCGAACTTTGGCTTTCCAAAGTTAGTCTCTGTATAATTCCTGTAAGTCCTATTAGGATACCTCCTTGTAGATTAATTGTGAGGCCTTCCAAACCTTTGTGAATTAAAAGAATTATAACTTACGGTTTGGTTATTAGCAGTGTAAAACTGAGATTTGTTTCTATGAAAACCTGAATTAGTCACATTTCTGAATTTTGAATGGTTTTCATTTTTACCAGTATTATGATTACCATTAGACTTATTCTCAGTTTTAGTAGGCCTCACACCTCTGAATCTCTGCTTCAGAGGGCAATCTGCAACTAGGTTCCCTAATTGATTACACCTAAAACAACACCTATGTTCAACCTTTTTATCAACAGGTGTTTTAGATGTCGAGGCATTATTACCGCCCGTTTGTCTCACATAAGGTGGGACATACGGGTTTAGCGGAGAACTCTTTTTAGTTGTTTTATCTTTCTCTCCACTATCTGGGAATACCGCCTCCTCTTTTTCCTTACCAGGCTCGGATGACTTATCCGAACTTGATGAGACTGGACTCGGATCAGAAATTTTAACACTTGAAACAGGCGAACTTGTTTCGCCTCTACTAACATCTGGTTCTTTACTAGTTACTTTAATTGGAACTGTCTGAACAACCTCAAAGTCAACAGATTTCTGAACACTAGGATTAAAAGTGTAATTGTGATTATAAGGTGGTGGAACCTCATGATAACCAATTCCTCCCCTCTTAACAGAGGAACCTTGATCACTAACAAGGTGATCAAGAATAGCAGAGGAATTTCTGAACTGCTCAAGTTTTCTATTCAGTTCCACCACTTTCACCTGGTGATCAGCAATCTGTCTTTCTCTTTCAGCTATTAGCTTGGTTTTTTCTTCCAAAACTTCATAGCTTAGATCAATCACTTGTATTTTTTCAGCAAGTTTTGCTTTTAGACTTTTAATATCCTTTTCACAAGCTTTTATTTTAACTTTATAGCTATTTTCTCTTGCTTTAGTAAAGTGATGATCTTCTTTTAAAGTTTTAAACTCAGCATCCAAACCAACATACTGATCAGTTATAGTTGCTAATTGCTCAGACAAGTTTTCACATTTAGAACAAGTAGGTTTAGAACATACCTCGGAGAGCTGGTCTTTAACATCTGCCATGAGAGCTTTTTCTTCTCCGGTAACCTTCTCATTTCCTTCAGTTTCAACCTTCGCCAAATTGGCCTGTTCGAAAGTTTCTTCAGAATGCAGGTTCCAGTTGTATTCACCATCTTCTCTGGAAATCATGGCACTATAATCTTTAGAACCCCCATTATGCTGTGTAGACTTGCCTTGACCACTTTCTACACGCTCATTTCTGCACTCCTTAGCAAAGTGGCCGTTTTGCTGACAGTTGTAGCATCTTACCTTCGTCTTGTCAAACCCTGGCCTTCCACCGACAAACTTTCTTCCGGTCTTTTTCATAAACCGTTTCACTCTTCTCACGATCATAGCCATCTGCCATTGCAGATCCATTTCTTCCAGATCATCAGCATCAATCTGGTCATAGTCTTCATCCAACATAGCTGGATCAACAATCTTCCCCTGAATGTAGTTCTCATAGGAAGCAATAAAAGAAGCATAGAGAGCAAACTGCTCTTCAGCAGATTTGACACTCATAGGCATCTTAGAGTAGTTGTTGCTAGGAATACTTGGAGAGCAACTACTCTTGCTTGCTTGCAGTTTAGAAGCAGTAGATCCACCTGCTACAAAGCAAACATCACCATTCGTGTTGACTGACACATGCCCCTCATGTGATGAGTTGGCACCCGACTCTTCCTTCGAGTAGTAGGCAGCTGATTCAGTCTTCGAACCTGAACTAGAGTTGACTTTAGCACCATACATACCTGGATCTTGAACCTGATCCGTAGGTGTCTCCTTTCTAACCATGTTAAGCTCAAAGGTTCGGAGCTTGTTGACTGCCGTTTCCAGATCATATTGGGGAAAGTCTTTGTCTTCCCTCATCAGCACCGTGTACATCTCCCATTTTGGTGGGAGAGCATCAAGAAGCTTCTCAACTATCTCTTCTTCTCGGTAAGAAATTGAATAGTTGCTCAGTTCAGTCATCAGATGATAATATCGGGTGATGATATCATCTAGAGATTCATTCTTCAAATAATTGAAGACTGAGAACTGGGTTTTGAGCAATATGATCTTCGAAGCACGGATTCCCACATTTCCTTCAAACCGGTTCTCAAGAGCTTCCCAAAGCTCTCTTGCTGTCTTGTACTTTCTAAACATATGAAGGATCTCTTGTGGAAGAGCCATAGTGATAGCAGCATGAGCCTTGCTCTCGGCCTCATACATCTTTTTCTCTTCATCTTCCATTTTGCTGTACTTCTTGATCTGATCACGACCTTCGTACTCCATAGTTGGTGGAATATAACCATCCTGGATGCATACCCACATTTTCGCATCCTGGTACTTGACATATTGTTCGAACCGATCCTTCCATACAACGAAATCGGTTCCCTTCAGCAACCTTGGTGCTTTTGTAGCTGAGCCTGCTTCTACTTCCATCTTTACTAACTCAGAGATGTTAATTGATGACATCTTTCTCGAAAACTAAGAAACCCGAAAAAATCAAAAAAAATTTCGTCTGAAAAGTACTGTAGGCGAAGTTACGGATAACTTCGCTTAGACTTAACTTCGCTGGATCTTTCTTAAATTCTTCTGAAAAGTACTGTAGGCGAAGTTACGGATAACTTCGCTTAGACTTAACTTCGCTGGATCTTTCTTAAATTCGCGTGACTTGGCGAAGTTGAGTGTAACTTCGCTTAGGGTAAGCTAACTTAGGAAGTAGGCGAGGTTGTAGAGAACTTCGCTTGAGATAGGCGAACTTGAGAAGGTAGGCGAAGTTGTTGATAACTTCGCTTAACCTTATATCTTCGCCGAAACCCTACGAACAGTGACAGCAACTTCGCCTGATGAACACGAAGTTTCTGCAGATCTGATTTCTGGGCTTTTCGAGGTTTTTGACGGTGTAAAGGGTTGAATACGATGGTAGGAGGTAAGAATGACACAAAAACACAGAAAACACGTCCCGCGAATAGTCGAAACGGGACGATTTCTACACCCGCGTGAATATCCCGAACCACACAATCGAGCCGAAGCTCTGATACCACATGTAGGTCCCCCCGGGGGCGTCGCCGATCGATACGAGATCCGCACGAGGTCTAGGAGTGCGGAATCCTCCTAGACTCGTTTATTGGTGTAAAGATGAAGAACACAAACACGTACACGAACAAATACACGAACAAATACAAGAACGGGATAATCAAATCTGCAGATTCTTATATATAATAATCAACCACGAGACATACAGAACATAAACAGAAAACACGACTGACCCGAGGTGAGCTCTACCTCGGGTCGTCTCACACGACTCTCCCTGTCTCTTACTCTCTCTAAACAAACAAACTGCTCAAAACACACACTAATTTCTGGATTTAACTAAACCTAAACAAGACACACGTATATATATATATAAAACATTCTCGGGCCTGGGCTTCAGTAGGCGTCAGTAGGCGAAGTTGTTCATAACTTCGCCTATGGCGAAGTTGTGATAACTTCGCCTAAGGTGAAGTTGTCCTAACTTCGCCGTTGGCGAAGTTGTTCTAACTTCGCCTAAGGCGAAGTTGTTCTAACTTCACCTATGGCGTCTCCGCTGGTCTGAATTGCATAGCGACGGTCACAAAATGCACCAACAGTCTCCCCTTTGACCGTTGCTCTCAATTCTAACAAACACAACAGATCATCTGTTACACGACATACACCAACAGTCCCCCTCTTAACTGATGATCTTCTGTTTGCAGTCAACCAGCCGTGTCTGAATCTATCATGTAGCTTCACAAATCTACCAATCACCCAGCGTCTTCCATATCAGATCTCCCCTTCAGTGTAAGCTTCTCCGACTATAACGATTGAGGTCTTTGAAATGCATGCATCCTCGTGCCAATAGATCATCTCAACCAATCACGTGAGTCCATCTGACTTCACCAACACGTGAAGTTGGGCTTCCTCCACAACTTCACCAACTCATCGGCATACGATAAGGTTTAATCTTCAACTACACAACATCAAGTGATCAATTTCATCACAAAACCACCTTGACAGAATCTAACACATGACCATTAATTAATCCGAAGCATCTTCAATCACCAGGGATAACGATCAAGAACATAAACACTTTAGTTCCCGATTAAATCCAACTTGTTCCAGAATTTTCACTCTAATAAATAAGCATCACGTTTCAGGATCCAATTCTCGAACGCCTTGAAAATAACATAAATAATATGCTCTGACCGCAATCCAGTAACGACAAAAACCTTCAGTTCAATTTGACTTTCTTCAGTTGGTCAACCTCGAACAACAACAATTTCATTGCCCACAAACACCCAAATATGTGTCAATATCCAGTTTCAATCAATATCCCATTCACAAACTTAACTCCATATCCAGAGTTGACACGTATTTTTTTTTTCGTTAACTTCGCCTAAAGTTAACTTCGCCTGTCCATAACTTCGCCTGGCTACAACTTCGCCTGGCTATAACTTCGCCTGGCCATAACTTCGCCGAAACCCTACGAACAGTGACGGCAACTTCGCCTGAATCTCATAACTTCGCCTGCGGCGCTGTTCAGCCAAGAACGCATCAGATTCGTGCCAGAAACACCAAAACGCAGATCTCGAACCATAGCATAAGAGCCTAAGGCTCTGATACCAATTGTAGGTTCCCTGGATGGATCTGCACGGGATATCTCGATCTACGTAGGTGCGGAATCCCTGCGTAGGTCGTTACGAGCGTAGAAGACACGAATAGATCAAACACGATACGATAAACAAACACGTTATATTATAACCAAAACACGTGATACAATATCACTATTACAGACACGAACTCTCGTCCTCACGTTACAGCTCTCGTAACTTCGATAATGATCACACGAACTACTTTTCTAAGCTAAGCCGTAACCTATATAAATACACGACAACTTCGCTTGACTAACAAGTTTGCCTAAACAGCGAACTTGTTAGTAACTTCGCTTAAGACATATAAAACATAATTAATCATTACAGACTCGATTACAGACACTAGAATATGAACTACTGACATTATGCACCAACAATTATCACGTATGTTCGGGGTTTGCCAAGGAAAATCCAAGACTCAGTCCAAAGCAGTGCCCCCAAAACTCTTCGCGAGGCTGTTGTCCTTGCTGCATCCTTGTCTGACAACCACGTTAAGGCAGGAACCCTCAAAGGCAGCAAGAAGAGTGTTGAGAAAACCGAGGCCGAACCTTCCAAAGAGGTCCTGGCCGAAGTCACACCCAAACCAAACCGCAACAACAACAACAATCACCATTCCAAGAAACGGAAGCAAAACTATGCCTTAACCCAACAAAACCCACCTCAACCTCAATACCAACCAACCCAAACCCTAACCCAAAATCTTCAAGCTCCACCTCCAAAGAAACCTTACCACGGACCACACCCGTTTTGCTAAATTTTCCAACGACACCACCAAGTTGGCATCCCTTGCCGAAAATGCACCCATTGTGGCCGTTACGGACACCTGCTAAGTGCATGTTTCAAACTCATGCGTACCCAACCAACCCTCACCAAACCACCCCGCACTCCCCACACTTTCAACCAAAACCGTGTTTTAACTCAAGCTCAACCCATTGCTCAAGCTTACCCCACCCATCGAGCGTGTTTCAATTGTGGAGATCCTAGTCATTTCCGCAACGCGTGTCTCCGACTCTCATATCAAGTCCAAATGGCCGCTCCGCCTGTGTACCCTGCTCAAGTCTATCAAGCTCAGGCCTTTAAACTAGTTCCGCAACTTATAGCCAACCAAGCTGTTCAACCGGTTCAAGCCCATCAAGCCTCAACTTCTCAAGCTACACCCGTCGTCCCCAATGCTCGAGGGAGGGCATTCGTGATCAATGCAAATCAAGCTGAGCATAACAATGATGTGGTGAACGGTACGTTCTTGGTTAATAACGTTTATGCATCCATTTTATTCGATACCGGTGCCAATATGAGTTTTGTGTCTTTTGATTTTGAGCCTATGCTTTCGTCGTCTCGTTCTAAACTCGAAAGTTCCTTTTCGGTTGAAGTCGCGAATGGTAAAAGTATCTTGATTGACTCGGTTATTCGGGGTAGTACTCTAAATCTCAACGACTATGATTTTTCCATCGACCTCATTCCCATGCAACTCGGAAGTTTTGATATCATAGTAGGCATGGATTGGTTAGCTCAACATCGTGCCAAAGTTGTGTGCTTTGAGAAGTATATTCGAATTCCACTAGACGACGATCGGATTTTGTGTATTTTCGGCGAAAAGCCTTCCAAGGGGCTCAAGCTTATGTCGTGTACTCAAGCCCAAAAATACTTACGTAAAAATTATGTGGCTTTCCTTGCCAACGTCTTGGAAAAGAAACAAGAAAAGAAGACAATAAAAGACATTCCGGTAGCTCGTGATTTTCCCGAAGTTTTCCCTGAAGATGTTTCTGGTTTACCTCCTACTCGTGAAATGGAGTTTCGTATTAATCTAGTGCCTGGTGCGAACCCCGTCACAAAGCTCCTTATCGTCTCGCACCTTCGGAAATGCAAGAGCTAGCGAGTCAACTCCAAGAACTCTCTAGCAAAGGTTTCATCCGCCCAAGTTCATCACCTTGGGGCGCACCTGTTCTTTTCGTTAAAAAGAAGGATGGTTCCTTTCGAATGTGTATCGATTATCGTGAACTCAATAAACTCACGATTAAGAACCGATACCCTTTGCCTAGAATTGAAGACCTTTTCGATCAACTCCAAGGCGCATCTTGCTTTTCAAAAATCGATCTTCGATCGGGTTATCACCAATTGCGCGTTCATGAGGATGATATACCCAAAACCGCTTTTCGAACTCGTTACGGTCATTACGAATTGATGGTTATGCCTTTCTGCTTGACTAATGCACCTGCGGTGTTTATGGACCTCATGAACCGCGTATGAAAGCCTTATCTCAATAAGTTCGTGATCGTGTTTATTGACGACATTCTCATTTACTCGAAATCTAAAGTTGAGCATGAAAAACATTGCATGATATCCTCTTATTGTTAAAGAAAGAACAACTTTTTGCCAAGTTTTCCAAATTCGAGTTTTGGTTAAACGAAGTTCAATTCCTTGGCCATATCGTTAACGAAAAAGGCATTCATGTTGATCCCGTTAAAATTGAAGCCGTTAAAAATTGGAAGACCCCGAATTCACCCACGGAAGTTCGATCCTTCCTTGGTCTCGCTGGTTATTACCGTCATTTCATTTTGAACTTTTCCAAGATCGCTTCACCCCTCACCGCCTTAACTCATAAGGGTAAACCTTATGAGTGGGGGGGGGGGGGCTAAGCAAGACGAAGCTTTTCAAACCTTGAAGCGTATTCTTTGCAACGCTCCTATCATAGCCCTTCCCGAAGGAAACGAGGATTTTGTTGTCTATTGTGATGCCTCGAATCAAGGTCTCGGGTGTGTTCTCATGAAACGAGGCAAGGTCATCCCCTATGCGTCACGGCAACTTGAGGTTCATGAAAAGAATTACACGACACACGACCTTGAGCTCGGAGATGTTGTATTCGCATTGAAAATTTGGAGACACTATTTGTATGGGACGAAATGTGTGGTATTCACCGACCACAAGAGTCTCCAACATATTTTCGACCAAAAAGATTTAAACATGAGGTAACGACGATGGGCCGAACATCTTAGTGACTACGATTGCGAAATACGTTACCATCCCGGTAAAGAAAACGTAGCAGCTGATGCCCTTAATTGCCAAACCCATGTCAAATGCATTCTTCTTGTAAGCGTTGTTATCCAAAACGATCTTCAACTACGTATCTTTGACGCCCAACACATCTCCATCACCGAAGGCAATATGTACAAAGAGATGTCGTGTGGTGCTGAACTCCAAATCGAAACTAAGCGTGATGGTTTGCTCTATTTTCTTAACCGCCTTTGGGTCTCAGATCGTGACAATCTTCGCACGTTTATAATGGACGAAGCTCACAAGTCACGATATTCTATCCACCCCGGTGCAGATAAAATGTATTTCGACCTTCGAACTACTTTCTGGTGGCCCGACATGAAGAAAGATATCGCCATCTATGTCGGAAAATGTTTAACATGTGCTAAGGTAAAAGCTGAGCACCAAAAACTTGCTGGTTTGCTCGTGCAACCTTTTATTCCAGTCTGGAAGTTGGAGAACTTTACGATGGACTTCGTCATAAAACTTCCAACCACCAAGAGGCAACATGAAAGCATTTGGGTAACCATCAATCGATTAACCAAATCAGCTCATTTCATTCCCATTCGGGAAAAGCATTCGATCGAGCAGCTCGCTCAAATCTATGTCAACGAGATTGTTTTTCGCCATGGTATACCCTTGAGTATTATATCTGACCGTGATGGTCGTTTCATGTCTCATTTTTGGACTTCACTTCAAACCGCTTTGGGAACCCGTCTAGATCTTAGCATCGCTTACCATCCTCAAACGGATGGTCAGCCTGAAAGAACCATTCAAACTCTTGAGGACATGCTAAGAACTTGTGTGCTTGATTTTGGTGGTAATTGGGATACCCATCTTCCGTTGGTTGAGTTTTCATACAATAATAGTTATCATTCGAGCATCAAAATGGCCATTCCAAGCGCTCTACGGCCGTAAATGTCGTTCTCTTATTTGTTGGAATGAGATCGGTGAGACTCAGCTCACTGGACCCGAAATGGTACAAGATACCACCGACAAAATAGCTCAAATTCGTAATAATCTGCTTACTACTAGAAGTCGCCAAAAGTCTTACGCTGATAAGCGACGACGACCCTTGGAATTCGAAGTCGGCGACCTTGTCCTCCTCAAGGTTTCACCTTGGAAAGGAGTAGTCCGTTTCGGTATTAAGGGTAAATTAGCCCCCAGTTTTGTTGGTCCATTCAAAATCCTTGAAAGAATCGGAGATGTTGCTTATCGCCTCGAGCTCCCGCAAGAGCTTCAAGGCATCCATCTAGTGTTTCATGTTTCGAACCTTCGAAAGGTTCTAGCTGACGAGAACCTTCATATCCCTTTCAACGAGGTACGTATAGTTAAGAAAATGCACTTTGTTGAGAGACCGGTGGAAATAGTAGATCGATTGGATAAGGAAACCAAGCTTAGCCGGATCCCTTTGGTCAAGGTTCGTTGGGAATCTAACTGCGGTTCGGAAGTAACTTGGGAACATGAAGACTAAGTATCCGCATCTTTCTGCTACGGATGATAATTCCTAATTTCGGGACAAAATTTCTTAAAAGTTGGGAATGCTATGACATTCGTCGTGTTCGGGTCGTGTTTGTGTCTAGTTTATTACCCATTTGTAATCCGATCCTCATTTAATAAAAAAACGTCCTATTATTAAAGTATGTTATTCGGTTTCATCTCTATTATTTTATTTTGCGCGTGACTCATAGTAATCTAATTTATTATCGTCTAAAGTATCTATTGTTTGCACATTTAACCCCTACACTATATTGTTTACCACATTTGACCATCAAACCAATTATGAGGGACCATGTTGCAAATAACAAAAAAAAAGATTTCCCCTCCTCTTCCCCTTCTCCCTGTCGCCGACAGCCCCCCCTCTTTCCATATCTCGCTTCTAATTAACCCATAAAATCCGGAATTTAGTTTAATTTGTTGACCCTTAACCTTCACGCCAACCTTATGTATGGTAATAACGCGTAACTGACAGCTAGAACGAATCAATTACGAATCATTTTCGTTAACTTTGAACGCGCCTGTTTTGAACCTATAACCTTATAAATATTCAACCAAAATGCAATTAAACGAGCGTACACCACCTCCTTACAATTCCGAAGCAAACCCCTAAGACAATTGCATCTAAGAAGCCGTTCTGAGTCTCGTTCGATATCACGTTTTGGCCGAAACCCTAGTTTATGGTTCTCCTTCAATCCTTCATCATATTAGGTAATTAATATATGGGTTAGGTTCGGATTTAAGCGTTTGATAAAACCCCTCCATCAGTTTTTATCGATAGAGGGTATATAATCCTCAATTGAGATCAATTCAATTTAGGGTTTATAATGTATTTGGGGATAACCTAACTGATTCATAAATATATTGTTTTCTACATTCTAAGCAAGTTAGACACTTGCTCAGATGGCCAGTGAGTGTATGTATTGTTAAAAAACCCTGAATCGGCCTGGGGCGCGGGTTGGATTCCCCCAGGCCCGGTTTTTGTTAATTTTATTTATTTATTAATTGTTTTAACCTTTCTAATTATTAAATGCTTTATTATATTAAAACTAATATCGTTTAGACTCGTTTAACTAAACCGAACCCAATTGAACCTTTAAAATAGAGTTTATTTAACATTTTCGTATATATATATATAATTCAGAATATATATTATAAATGGTTAGACTTATAGTTTTCGTTTAATATTCCAACACGATTTATAAGAATAACTAAACTAATAAAAGTTTTAATTATACTTTTAAAAACCTGTTTTAAATATACGTAACAAACTAACGATCCCCAAATCTAATATAGACCTATTTTTGTTTTATATTCATGTTTAGTTCGATCTTTTCGCTTTAGATACTTATGTTATTTATACCTTATAACTAGGACAAGTTATCGGGACTTCTCTCAGGACCAACTAGTTTGCTCTAATCGTTACCGACTCCTCTTTACCGTATTTCTCATTCCAAGTGAGTTCTTCATAACCCCGTTTTAACGCTTTTAATATTTTGGGGTGAAGCATGTCACAAGTTTTATCTCGTTAGTTATGTGCTTATTTATAAACCGATTCACAATTAGCGTACATGTTAATATTATTCTTGCATATTTTTTATGATTATATGTGAACTTTCTTGCAACATGTTTACTATTCTTATGGTGGAAGTTACGCAAACGCATACAGATACACAGAGTGGGAGGGTCCGACAGGACGTACCCGCGCAGTCTAATGTTACGACTTCGGTTGTTCGTAAGGTGGTTCTCATTTCCCCTATAACTACGGCCTCGGCTAAAGGAACGGGAGGACGCCATTAATTGATTTCATTTACTTTACGCTTAGATATTTATTAGATTACGAATGTTGAATCGTGCCTTTCATATATATGTATACTAAAAAACTTATGAAAACTCACCAACTTAATTGTTGACAAATATGTTATTTTCAACGTGCTACATGTTGAATCGATGACATGCTAAGGATGAAGATCATTAGTATACCTTAGGATATTTGAATAACGAACTTATTTATTGTTTTGATGAATTGTTTCTTTTTATTTTCAATTATGAATAATTGTGTACTTGTTACGTTACAAAATGAAATGATATAATTATTACCGCTTTAAATAGTGTTACGAGCTATGAGTGATCTGCACGTTACACACGGGCGTATTTCGCTTAAAGTCGGGGTGTTATATTAACTTTATCACTATATTTTCATGTTACAACACACTATTACTTCACCATCGTTGAAAATAAATTTCTCATTCTTGTTTTTAAGAAGTTCTTAATCATATCCAGAATTGAATTGTCAGTTGCAAGAAATAGTATACACATTCAGGACTTAGAGCATCTACAATAACAAACTCATACAAACCGTCATATCATCGTCAAATCATATTCCAAACTTATCTCAAAAACATCATTTTCTTCCACAACAACACACCGTTACAGTAACATTCGTCAATTTTCGGACCCGAAAACCCGACTCTTTTAATTTTTTTTACTATTATTTATTTATTTATTTATTTATTTATGTAATATTATTATTACCCAGACTATCGTTGTTAATCATTAATTTATTAATCATTTGATAATTAATTACTGCCCGACACTCGGTTTTGATTCTGTTTATTAATTAAATCTTTATAACAGTTTGACTAGTACGAAAACCACCCTTAGCATTTGTTTTTGTCACTTCTGTCTCCACACTCAAACACCAAGTACCAATATGCAAACTATAAATATTATTTAATTATTTATTTATTTTCTTTCTTTCTTTCTTCTTTCTCCCTTTCCCGTCTCCACCATCACCCCCTTGCTTTCTTGACCCATAATCCTGTCGGAAATCACGGAATTGACCTTGTATACATGTTAAGTGATCAAAACCGTGTCCAAATCATACCCTAATTGTGTTAATTGACAACTAAGGACTCGTCTAACAAACCGCGGACCAATTGATTCCGAAAACCTATAAATACTCGTCTAAGATTCAATTAAACTCGCACTCACACTCCCCAGACCATCCCGAACCAAACTCCTTTAACCAATTTTATTTTCTCTGCTGTTGGATGCGTGTTCTTGAGCTTCTCTCTGCCGACCGTATTTTGTGATAATTGGGCAGCGAAAATACATCGTATTAGGTAATTCTTTGTAATAGTGTGATCGGTTTTCAGTGTACTTCATTAGCCTTAACCCTATTTATTCAAACATTTAACCGATTAACAGAATTGAATGTTTTGGGTTCATAGATCCAATTGCTCATCTGTCAGTCTGGTTATATAATTTTTAGTTCTGGTTTATTACAACCAAGCACTCTAGCCCAGATGGCTGGGTAGATTGCGTTAAAGACAGTTGTGGCTGGGGGCGCAGGTTCAAGCCACCCCCAGCCCAGGTTTTTAGTTCTTTTTTTGTTTTTAGCCATTTAATCATATTATAA
Source organism: Bidens hawaiensis (assembly GCF_021521415.1). NCBI lineage: Eukaryota > Viridiplantae > Streptophyta > Magnoliopsida > Asterales > Asteraceae > Bidens > Bidens hawaiensis. The sequence continues at coordinate 85,291 of NW_027498269.1, read as the reverse complement.
ACCCATTTAATCATTAAATCACTGTTGGTTCATAATGTCAGTAGTTCATAGTCTAGTGTCTGTAATCGAGCCTGTAATGTTAATTGTGTTTTGTTTATGTTTAAGCGAAGTTACTGACAAGTTCGCTTATCAGGCGAACTTGTTAGTCAAGCGAAGTTATGGACAACTTCGCCTGAACATGCCAGGCGAAGTTGTCGTGAATATATATGCTAGGTTACGGCTGGTTTGAGATGATTAGATATAGATCGTGATATCGTGTGTAACGTGTAAACCAGAGAGTTTCTTGTATTCAGTGATTCATATCACGTGTTTCGGTTATAATATAACGTGTTTGTTTATTCGTATCGTGTGTTTGTTTGATTCGTGTTCTACACTCGTAACGACCTACGCAGGGATTCCGCACCTGTGTAGATTGAGATATCCCGTGCAGATCCATCCAGGGAACCTACAATTGGTATCAAAGCATTTGCTCGATTGTGTGGTTCGGGATATTAACGCGGGTGTAGAAATCGTCCCGTTTCGACTATTCGCGGGACGTGTTTTCTGTGTTTTTGTGTCATTCTTACCTCCTACCATCGTATACAACCCTATACACCGTCAAAAACCTCGAAAAATCCAGATTCCAGATCTGCAGAAACTTGGTGTTCATCAGGCGAAGTTGCCGTCACTGTTCGTAGGGTTTTGGCGAAGATATAAGGTTAAGCGAAGTTATCCACAACTTCGCCTACCTTCTCAAGTTCGCCTAACTCAAGCGAAGTTCTCCACAACTCCGCCTACCTCCTAAGTTCGCTTACCTCAAGCGAAGTTAAGAATCAGCGAAGTTTTTCAGCGAAGTTAAGACTTAAGCGAAGTTATCCGTAACTTCGCCTACAATACTTTTCAGAAGAAATTTTTTGTTTTTCGGGTTTCTTAGTTTTTGAGAAAGATGTCGTCAATTAACATCTCAGAGTTAGTTAAGATGGAAGTAGAAGCAGGGTCAGCTACTAAGGCCCCAAAGTTGCTGAAGGGAACCGATTTCGTTGCATGGAAGGATCGGTTCGAACAATATGTCAAGTACCAGGATGCGAAAATGTGGGTATGCATCCAGGATGGTTATATTCCACCAACTATGGAGTACGAAGGTCGTGATCAGATCAAGAAGTACAACAAAATGGAAGATGAAGAGAAAAAGATGTATGAGGCCGAGAGCAAGGCTCATGCTGCTATCACTATGGCTCTTCCACAAGTGATCCTTCATACGTTTAGAAAGTACAAGACAGCAAGAGAGCTTTGGGAAGCTCTTGAGAACCGGTTTGAAGGAAATGTGGGAATCCGTGCTTCGAAGATCAAATTGCTCAAAACCCAGTTCTCAGTCTTCAAGTATTTGAAGAATGAATCTCTAGATGATATCATCACCCGATATTATCATCTGATGACTGAACTGAGCAACTATTCAATTTCTTACCGAGAAGAAGAGATAGTTGAGAAGCTTCTTGATGCTCTCCCACCAAAATGGGAGATGTACACGGTGCTGATGAGGGAAGACAAAGACTTTCCCCAATATGATCTGGAAACGGCAGTCAACAAGCTCCGAACCTTTGAGCTTAACATGGTTAGAAAGGAGACACCTACGGATCAGGTTCAAGATCCAGGTATGTATGGTGCTAAAGTCAACTCTAGTTCAGGTTCGAAGACTGAATCAGCTGCCTACTACTCGAAGGGAGAGTCGGGTGCCAACTCATCACATGAGGGGCATGTGTCAGTCAACACGAATGGTGATGTTTGCTTTGTAGCAGGTGGATCTACTGCTTCTAAACTGCAAGCAAGCAAGAGTAGTTGCTCTCCAAGTATTCCTAGCAACAACTACTCTAAGATGCCTATGAGTGTCAAATCTGCTGAAGAGCAGTTTGCTCTCTATGCTTCTTTTATTGCTTCCTATGAGAACTACATTTAGGGGAAGATTGTTGATCCAGCTATGTTGGATGAAGACTATGACCAGATTGATGCTGATGATCTGGAAGAAATGGATCTGCAATGGCAGATGGCTATGATCGTGAGAAGAGTGAAACGGTTTATGAAAAAGACCGGAAGAAAGTTTGTCGGTGGAAGGCCAGGGTTTGACAAGACGAAGGTAAGATGCTACAACTGTCAGCAAAACGGCCACTTTGCTAAGGAGTGCAGAAATGAGCGTGTAGAACGTGGTCAAGGCAAGTCTACACAGCATAATGGGGGTTCTAAAGATTATAGTGCCATGATTTCCAGAGAAGATGGTGAATACAACTGGAACCTGCATTCTGAAGAAACTTTCGAACAGGCCAATTTGGCGAAGGTTGAAACTGAAGGAAATGAGAAGGTTACCGGAGAAGAAAAAGCTCTCATGGCAGATGTTAAAGACCAGCTCTCCGAGGTATGTTCTAAACCTACTTGTTCTAAATGTGAAAACTTGTCTGAGCAATTAGCAACTATAACTGATCAGTATGTTGGTTTGGATGCTGAGTTTAAAACTTTAAAAGAAGATCATCACTTTACTAAAGCAAGAGAAAATAGCTATAAAGTTAAAATAAAAGCTTGTGAAAAGGATATTAAAAGTCTAAAAGCAAAACTTGCTGAAAAAATACAAGTGATTGATCTAAGCAATGAAGTTTTGGAAGAAAAAACCAAGCTAATAGCTGAAAGAGAAAGACAGATTGCTGATCACCAGGTGAAAGTGGTGGAGTTGAATAGAAAACTTGAGCAGTTCAGAAATTCCTCTGCTATTCTTGATCACCTTGTTAGTGATCAAGGTTCCTCTGTTAAGAGGGGAGGAATTGGTTATCATGAGGTTCCACCACCTTATAATCACAATTACACTTTTAATCCTAGTGTTCAGAAATCTGTTGACTTTGAGGTTGTTCAGACAGTTCCAATTAAAGTAACTAGTAAAGAACCAGATGTTAGTAGAGGCGAAACAAGTTCGCCTGTTTCAAGTGTTAAAATTTCTGATCCGAGTCCAGTCTCATCAAGTTCGGATAAGTCATCCGAGCCTGGTAAGGCAAAAGAGGAGGCGGTATTTCCAGATAGTGGAGAGAAAGATAAAACAACTAAAAAGAGTTCTCCGCTAAACCCGTATGTCCCACCTTATGTGAGACAAACGGGCGGTAATAAAGCCTCGACATCTAAAACACCTGTTGATAAAAAGGTTGAACATAGGTGTTGTTTTAGGTGTAATCAATTAGGGAACCTAGTTGCAGATTGCCCTCTGAAGCAGAGATTCAGAGGTGTGAGGCCTACTAAAACTGAGAATAAGTCTAATGGTAATCATAATACTGGTAAAAATGAAAACCATTCAAAATTCAGAAATGTGACTAATTCAGGTTTTCAAAGAAACCAATCTCAGTTTTACACTGCTAATAACCAAACCACAAGCTATAATTCTTTTAATTCACAAAGGTTTGGAAGGCCTCACAATCAATCTACAAGGAGGTATCCTAATAGGACTTACAGGAATTATACAGAGACTAACTTTGGAAAGCCAAAGTTCGGGATGTATAGATCCAAGACCAATTGGTCTTGGGTCCCTAGATTCTAATCTTTTGCTTTAATCGTGCAGGAACAGTTGAACAGGGCTGCCAATAATCTTTCGGTTGTGGATAGCGGCTGTTCCCGGCACATGACGGGTAACAAAAACTTGTTACACGATTTGAAACCTGTTCAAGGAGGGAGAGTGAGCTTTGCAGGAGAAAGTGGAGGCAAGATTACAGGAATGGGAACGGTGTCTAATGGAAAGATGACTCTAGAAAAAGTAAACTTTGTCGAATAATTGAAGCACAATCTTCTGAGTGTGTCGCAGATCTGTGATAAGGAGTACACCGTACATTTTACAAAGAATGAGGCGATTGTGTTACATCTTGGTTTTCAGATACCAGAGGAGTAGATTGTGATGAAGGCTCCACGTGAGAGGAATACGTATATTATGGATATGAGGTCGACTGAAATGGCCACGGAAGAATCATGCCTTATGACAAAAGCGAGCGAATCGGAGTCCGAATTGTGGCATAGGAGAATGGGGCACATTCATCTTCGGAAGATGAACCACATTGTCAAGAATGGACTTGTGCTGGGCGTTCCCTTGAAAAGTTTCAACTTTGAAGACAAATGTCTAGCTTGCAAGAAGGGAAAGCAGCACAAGAAATCCCATCACACCAAGAAGGTCAATTCTATTGTCAGTACTCTAGAATTGCTTCACATGGATCTCTTCGGTCCCGTGAATGCAAAAAGTTTAGGAGGTACTTCTTATTGCTTGGTGATCACTGATGATTACTCACGATATTCGTGGGTATATTTCCTGAAATCAAAAGATGAAACGGCTCAGATGGTGAAGAATTTGATTACCAAAGTTGAGAACGTTATGGATAAAAGGGTTAAGTTCATCAAGAGTGACAATGGAACTGAGTTCAAAAATTTTGAGAAGGAGATCTTCTGCCTTCAGAAAGGGATTGAACACCAATACAGCGCTCCGTATACACCGCAACAGAATGGAGTGGCTGAAAGGAAGAACAGAACGTTAATTGAAGGAGCCAGAACAATGCTGGCTGATTCGAAGCTTCCTGTGGTGTTTTGGGCTGAAACTGTTGCTACAGCCTGTTTTATCCTGAATAGAGTCTTGACTGTTAAAAGACTTAATAAAACGTGTTATGAGCTTATGCATGGGAGGAAGCCCAACTTGAGTGGTCTTGAACCATTCGGGTCCCCTTGTTCGATTTTAAAGACAAATTCTAAATTTGGTGAAGTAGCCGATGAAGGAATCTTAGTCGGTTATGTTGTTGGGACTCCCAACAGACGTGTTTTTAATACATCGACCAGCAAGGTTGAGGTGGTGTGTAACACCGATATCACAAGTTACAAACCGCCAAAACCAAGCAACGGACCTGCTGATTTTTTCGACTATGATAGACTTTTTAAGTCTTTTAACATACCTTATTTGGATAGTGCAGAAGAAGAAGAGAGAGTTGCTACGAAGATGATCCTTGATGAGGAAGAAAATCTAGTGCAAAGACAGCTGTTTGATAAATGTCAACCTTCCTCATCAAATGCTATCGATACCCCTGCTGCCTCTCCTGAAGAAGAATTTTTCAATCCGTTTCACTCTCAGCAAGAAACAACCATTGACGAGCTCTCTTCTAACTTGGAAGACAATTTGCATGTCGGTTCTGTTCCGACCACGAGAATTCATAAAGATCACCCTTTGGAGAATGTGATTGGTGATGTGTCCTCCGGTGTACAAACAAGACGTAGCTTGAATGAGCACACCTGTGTTTACACAAGCATTAAGGAGACAGGCATAATCAACGAATGCTTGTACACCTGCTTTATCAGCCAGATTGAACCAAAGAATTACCAAATGGCTCTAAAGGACAGCTCGTGGGTCGAGGCCATGCAAGAAGAGCTGGCTCAATTCAAGAAAATGGAAGTTTGGACTTTGGTTGAAAAACCAAAGAATGTGCATGCGATAGGCACAAAATGGGTTTTTAAGTGCAAGAGAGATGAGAAAGGGATTATTATAAGAAACAAGGCGAGGCTAGTCGTTAAAGGTTTTAATCAACAAGATGGGATTGATTATAATGAAGTGTTCGCTCCTGTGGCAAGATTGGAAGCCATTAGATTGTTTTTGGCATTTGCTGCTTATAAGAAGATGAAGGTATTTCAGTTAGACGTGAAAAGTGCGTTCCTAAATGGGAAAGTTGATGAGGTTGTGTACGTTGAGCAACCTCCGGGTTTTCCTGACCCAGACTTTCCAGACCACGTGTACAAGTTAAGCAAGGCGTTGTATGGACTACATCAGGCACCTCGTGCCTGGTACTCAACTTTATCAGATTACTTGCTTGAAAATGGGTTTGAAAGAGGGAAGATAGATAGCATGTTGTTCTTCAAAAGAGAAGGAAGCGACTTCCTGCTGGTGCAAGTCTACGTGGATGACATTATCTTTGCTGCATCAAAAGTCTCCATGTGTCAGGAGTTTGAGGCCGTCATGAAGAAAAGGTTTGAAATGAGTGCTATGGGTGAACTAACTTTCTTTTTAGGATTGCAGGTTGATCAGAAGAAGGATGGGATGTTCATTCATCAGAACAAGTATGTCCATGATGTGCTCAAACGTTTCAAGATGGAGGACAGCACTCCATTTGATACTCCAATCTGCGTCAACCATAAGTTGGGTGCTGAGACAGACAATGACGCAGATGTGGACCCAACTCAGTATCGGGCTATTATAGGTTCTTTAATGTACTTAACTGCTTCTAGGCCTGATATTATGTTTGCAGTTTGTCTTTGTGCTCGTTTTCAAGAAAACCCAAAGGAATCTCACATGAAGGGTGTGAAGAGGATCTTGCGGTATCTCAAAGGCAAACCTAAGCTGGGGTTATGGTACGCGAAGGAAGGAGACTTGGAGTTGGTAGCTTACACAGATTCTGATTATGGAGGGTGCAATCAGAGTCGGAAATCTACAACTGGTGGATGTCAGTTTCTTGGTGGCAGATTGGTGTCGTGGCAATGCAAGAAGCAGACTTCAGTCGCAATTTCAACCTGTGAAGCATAATACATGGCAGCATCCAACTGCTGCTCCCAGGTTCTTTGGATTCAACAACAGTTGCGCGACTATGGTCTGAATTTCTCACTTACTCCTATTTGCATTGATAACACTGCTGCTATCTCAGTAACTAACAATCCCGTGAAGCACAGTAAAACTAAACATATTGACATACGTCATCATTTTATACGGGATTGTGCTGAGAAGAAGCTGATTGAGCTCGAAAAGGTTGATACGTTAGATAATTTCGCTGACTTATTCACGAAATCGTTTGACAAAACTAGATTTCAAAACCTTGTTGAGCTGAATGGGATGATCAATCCCGAGTAACCATGCTTTTTGTGTATAAAAAAAAAAAAAAAAAAAAAACGTCACTATCGCTTAGAATTATGTCGGTTGCCTCAGTTTGAAGGACATGTCTTAGGATATGTTTGGTCCTCATTTCTACTTGTAGAATATGAGGATAGCCATTAACCAGATGACTGAAAGTGACCGGGGCGGTTTATGATGAGTTTTCATTCTTTCGCTTAAAATTAGTCGATCATACTTAGTTAGAAGGACACATACTAGTATGTGGTCGATCCAGCTGATCCATTGGATCTTCGGGATAGCCGTTGACCTGAAGACTTTGATTTGGTCGGGGCGATAGAAGTTAAATTTTTCTTTTTGGGAAATGAAATTATTTTTCAAGTCTACTACTTCGTAAGAAGTTCGTTTGCTATGTTTAACAGAAAATTGATCCAACCTTGGAAAATGATAGATATACTGATTCTGTGTGCTTAACTAGTGAAGTTATTAGGCTTAAAAGGCTTTAGAACAGTCATTGTATGTCATGGTAGCTTTTTATGGTGCGTAAAAGTAGATGTGATACAAACTAAATCTACTCGATTTTACGTGGAAACTCATTAAGAGTTCTGCATGTCTTCATATATATCTTTCCGAATGATAGGCAGAAAAGCGATTACCCAGTCATACACGAGCCTGTTAGTGTTCTGATTCCCGTGAAGAAAGCGTGTCAAGAGACTGCAGTGATCCAGATTCGGGACTTGCAGTTGTTCTCTATGTGTTTGTTAAAAAAAAAAAAAAAAAATTTAAGTCATTGAGACATTCTTTAACTTAAAATGTCAATCATGATGTAAGAAAGAGAACGGGAAGCAGAGTCTAAAGATCGAAGAATACTTACAACTTAATCAGACACTACGGGTCGAAGTCAATTCGGGGTGACTTGGGGAAAGCTAAATACGCTTTGAGAATAGATAGGAGGCATCATAATCTCTGAGTTGTTGCCCACTTAATTTTTGAGCTTAATTGAACTTAACTCGTATCACAGAAACGATGAAAACCATTTAAGTTATGTACATACTTACAACCTGTTTCTTTATGTCATAATACAGCTAAACACGGATCTATGTGACAGTCACGTAGTTAGTATGATTCCTGTTCGGAACTTTTCTAAAACGTAGTAGTCCCTGTCTAGACTGAAATTTGATCCCTTGTACTTTAATTTTTAAAAGTTTTTCGTACTTAGGTAGTTTTATGATTTTATAACTGGTTACTTGGACTTGATCGTGTCATTTAACTCTTTAAGGAGGTTTTAAAAGTTAATTGAAAAATGTTCAAATTATATGGGTTGGTTTTGTAATTATCGGCGAAGTTGTTAAACAGGCGAACTTGTGCATAACTTTGCCTAGGCGAAGTTATCCTTAACTTCGCCTGTATAACCCAGACCCTATATAAAGGTTTTTAAAAGTCAAACGATTCATTATTCCAAGAACACAGCGAACTTACTCCGTAGTTATCGGCGAACTTAACCTAATTTCCGGCGATTTTGTCTTTCGATCTTCATCTTTGATTTCTTTTCCTTCGATTTCTTTTCGACTAAAGGTGTGTAGTGATGTTATATCACATTATTTGATCCTTGGTGTTAATCATTGTGTCGTTTCGACCCGATTCGTAACTCGGTCGGTTCGGAACGTTAACACCCGCTTTCAAACAAGTTTTTACGTGTTCATGAACGAACTAACTGTCCAGATTGTTTCAAAATCAAGTTTAACGGAGTCCTCGATCTCCAAAATCACCAACTGCACGTCGTTTTGTAAACCTAACAGGCGCCGTTTCAGATTCAGGCGAACTTAAGGATTAGGCGAAGTTATCCGCAACTTCGCCTGAGGCTTAACTTCGCCTGAGGCGATGTCCTGAGGCGATGTTGTGAGGCGATGTTGTGGTGAGGCGAAGTTATCATTAACTTCGCCTGGACCATCTTTACTTGATATTTATTAGACGAAGTTCAAGTTGAAGCGAAGTTGTTCTCAACTTCGCCCCAACTTTAACTTCGCCTACACAGAATTTATCACAACTTCGCTCATGGTAACAAGCGAACTTGTGTTACGCCTTAACGTTTATCTAACTTGGTTCGTTTGTTGCAGATATGGCTGTTGTTGCTGGTGCTGGAGGTGCTGGTGGCGATGACGGAGGAGATAATCAAAGGCAGTTCTTCCCTGGGCACAACATGTATATTACATTAGACCCAGACGCGAGTGGTGGAGATGATTTCCGCGAGATCATCACATTCCTGCTTCGCTCGCGGATATTCCACGCTGTCACAACAACTCTGCCGATTTCCTTGCCCAACATTGAGGATTTCTGGCAGACGGTGGAATATGACTGCCACGTCGAGCCCCCGGTTATGCGAGCAACCGTCAACAATCAAGAAGTTCAGTTCTTTTCTGAACAAATCCGGGTGGCTTTACGTTTTGGAGAGGAGACTAGGGATGACCCTACAGACTTTGTGGCTCCTTTCCGTGATGGAGCGTTTCTCCGAATGGGCTATTCTGGTCCATTAGGCGATACTCAGAGAAAGAAAGGTTTCTTGCTCGATCAGTGGCGCTTCCTCATGCACGTAATGATTGTCTGCATGTCAGGGAGGAAGGCGGGCACTGACGGAATGGGCGCGACCATGCAGTCAGCAATGACTGCTCTGACATATAATAAGCGCTATAGCTTTAGTCAGATGGTCTTCTATGAAATTGATCGTCAGAGAAGGGCGATGGCACGTGAGAGATTCCTCATGTATCCAAGATTTCTTCAAATGATCTTGAATCATGTGGCTCCCACGTTGCCTCAACGTCGCCCTATCAGATACGTGGAAAGTGTGAACAAACGTATCTTCGCCCAATGCAGAACTTCGAGTGCTAGGAGCAAGCCTGAACTTCGTCCTCGCCATACTCCACTCTTTGGGTACTTAATCAACCCGGAGTATGTGCCTGCTCGAGGGGATGAGTTTAGGGACCCGGCACCACAACAGGCAGGAGCACCTCAAGCTATACCTGCTACTCCTGTTGTGTCACCGGAGGAGAATGTGGACCTTGACGCAGAATTTGGTGGTCAAGGATTCTTTGATATGGATCGGGTGGATCCAGAGGAGAACGTTCAGGTTCCGGTTGAACGTGCTTCGACTGTGCATGTTACTAGAGCAGCTACGACGGTGGCTGACTCAGATTTTGATGATGTAATGGATGAGGCCAGACGTATGATGGTGACTCAAGAGAGGATGTATGGGAAGAGAAATAGGACAGATGACGACAGTGAGTCAGAAGAAGAAGAAGACATTCATCAGTTGATTCGAAGATCGAGACGAGACAGGACAGGTGCAGGTATGGGAGCAGGTGAGAGTTCAAGAGTAGTACGTTTCGCTCCACCCGCACTGTCCGGTATGTCGAGTGTCCCTACATCAGTACAAGTTACAAGTTTAAGCGCCGCGGATGTTCCCGTGGTGGCTACTTCATCTTCTTTCGGCATCCCACCCACTACTTTCTAGCTGACGACTCCGAAGATTGTGTCTTTACCACCTCCAACTCTTACTCCTTCAGAGGTGGTTGCACAATTTGTTGAGTCGACAGTCGTTGCAACTGCAGGGTTATCAGGTATGATACCACCTGCGGTTACGCCTGCTTCTGATGTCCCGGTTACATTTGAAATCCCTCCTCAGTACTCTCAAGATATATCACATATGGGGTTCGATTTCGATGCAACCCTATCAGACTCGGAGAGAATAGATGCACTGGAATGGGTCATGGCAGAGCAATCTAGGATCAATCTTATCCAGACCTAGGCTATTCAGAGCCTAGTGGCAGAGAATCAGCTGCAGTCGTCCCTCCTGGTTGAACATAGAAAAATTATAGATGCTATGAAGGAGTTCTTGGCATCTCAGGGGGAGACGAGCTGTAAAGGCGACGAGCTCAGGACAAAGAAGAAGAATGACAGAGATGATGATCCCAATGCATCGAAAGGTGCAGGTGGTGAGTTGCCAAGAACTACTCAAGCTCTTGGGACTTCCACAGCTCAGGGGGAGTCTGCAGGTGCAGCTGGCGGTTCTGGTGGTGATGAGGTGGTGATGGTAGATGACGAGGAGATGAGAGATGATGTGATCGATGCCTTGAAGGAGTTGGATGATGATATGTTAGATGTTGATGATGTGTGTGATGATGATGTGCTGCCATTAGAAGAAATTGAGAAGATTGGTGCATAGATAGTGATAGATGATGATGTTGAAGAAGGTGAAATTGTAGAGGAGAATGTTGAACACGAGCTTCCAACCGTTGAGAAGTCGAATGTATGTGAAGATACAGTAGTCGATAATACAGAATGGGAGGAGCAGCCTAGATGGAAGGAAGGCTATGCTCATTGGTTTATCAAAACGAAGAAGCCAGTGGTACCTACAATGTTCAAGAAAAGTTATAATATTAAAGGGTACGCTGAGTCGAAGAAAGGAATTATCTGTTGGCTATATGATGAACAGCTAAAAGTGTTCGTGGTGAAAAGATATGATGGGATCCAATACTTTAAGAGGACGTTGAGGTCTCTCAATACATTGCCTGAATGTGAGGTGAAGGATTTGGCTAGATTGAGGTTGATTAATAGAAGCGACGACAACATGGCGAGAGTTATTGGGAAAATCGTGTGGAAAGAAAGTATTAAAGAAAAGAAGTTTGAGTTATTAAAGCCACAGAAGGGAAAGCTAGTGGAAGATAAAGAAAGAGGAATGAGAGCAGATGGCAAGCCATGGATGGTAATGAAGTACAAACCGATTCGATGCATGAAAGAGGTTCCAATGAAGACTATGCCTCAAGATGTGTTGAAAGATCTTAAATGGTGGTATGTGGATTGCCAGACTGCTGAAGCCGTGATGGAAGACGAAGACGAACAAGAAGTGCTAAGAGTGTATGATCCGATGCATCTTGTTAATTTATCGAAAGCTGATCTGCAGGTGTTAAATGAAAAGAAGATATTTTATATTCCTGCTTGGAAAGACGAAGCGAGGAAATATCAGCGAGTAGTCACGGTATGCGTGAGAGAAGGAGTACATGCATGAAGACCAAGAGATTGAAGATTACAAGACACGTGCTTGAAGATCAAGACATGAAGCTACTGCCAAGGGGGAGTCTGTTGGTGCATAATGTCAGTAGTTCATAGTCTAGTGTCTGTAATCGAGTCTGTAATGTTAATTGTGTTTTGTTTATGTTTAAGCGAAGTTACTGACAAGTTCGCTTATCAGGCGAACTTGTTAGTCAAGCGAAGTTATGGACAACTTCGCCTGAACATGCCAGGCGAAGTTGTCGTGAATATATATGCTAGGTTACGGCTGGTTTGAGATGATTAGATATAGATCGTGATATCTTGTGTAACGTGTAAACCAGAGAGTTTCTTGTATTCAGTGATTCATATCACGTGTTTCGGTTATAATATAACGTGTTTGTTTATTCGTATCGTGTGTTTGTTTGATTCGTGTTCTACACTCGTAACGACCTACGCAGGGATTCCGCACCTGTGTAGATTGAGATATCCCGTGCAGATCCATCCAGGGAACCTACAATCACCTTATTAATATTTTAAATACATTAAGTGATCTATATTTTTACAAAAACCGACATAATAACCGAACTTATGATAAACCATATATATATGTGTGTATATATGTGGTTATATATAAAGTGATTCAAGTTGATAAAGGTTTTAATTATATATATAATCATATATATAATATCACGTATTAAAAACATAATTTAAAGTATCATAGTTTATATATATATTATTCATTTATTATGTATTATCTGTTATAGTTACAACACTTATTTAAAAGACATCTTTATTAATAATATGGATATTTATAAACATTAAAGGTATTTTTAGTTTAAAATAATTACTTCATATAATCTATCTAAAGTCTTATAAATATTTATTAAGTATTTTATGTATTTTCGTATAATTAAATCATATTATTTTTAATAAAACTTTGATAGTAAAAAAAATTAATAATATCTTACTTTCGCAATAACACACTAGATCATCAAATCCCGAACCTCTATTTAGTTTTAGGTTTTTTTTTTCACTTCGTATTCATTCCATAACTATTGTTGCGTAGGATTTCTCGTCAATAACTTTCGAAGAGCGTGACCCTCATTTTTATTACCGTTCTTACCGCATTCGTTTACCTCTTGATTATTGCTACGGTGAGTTTACATACCCCCTTTTCCCCATCTTCTATATTTTGAGGGTAGCATGTATGCCTTATTCAATTTTATTCATTGTTTTATTTCTACATCTATTTCAAACACAATTCAATATATGCTTATGTGTGATTATTGCATGCTCTATGATAAATGCTCTATGTGCTTAATTGTTTAATTTATGTTTAGTGGTTGGTATCTAATCCTCATCTAATATGATCATACATTTACCCAAGTACTTTGATTTCGTATCAATAAGAACATGTCCACATCTATTTAGTTGTTTACATTTTCATAGAAATTGTAATACTCATATTTTACATATGAATTGTGGTTTTTATCTATATATATATATATATATATATATATATATATTTCTCAACTAAAACTTATGTACTCTCACCAACATTCGTGTTGACAAACTTTATTTTCATACATGCTACAGGTACAAGTAATTTACATTATTCAAGATCGAAGAAATTAGTTTTACCTTATTATTCAAAATACAAAACATGATGTAATTGTTGTTTATTATTGAATTTGTATAATTTTTTTAATGTTTATGAAATTAAATAATTATTGTCGCTTTACTTAGTGTCTTCTGAGCTACTGTCCAATCAATACGTTACGCCCCGGCATGTTCCGCCTTTGGTCGGGGTGTGACCGATTGGTATCAGAGCCGAAGGCTAGAAGATAGGTGGTTAGATATAACGGCCTAATAGCATGCTTAGGGTTCCTATTCGTGATTTGCCTTTACGTGTTTGCACCCTGAATTATGTTATTGATTGCAGTAGCTTAAATACTATTTAATGATTTAATATTATTCTTGTACACAAAAGCACACACTTAGTCCGAGGCTATGCCTTACTCTCAAAATTGTTTTCAAAACTTTATGACGGAAAAAAAGGGAAATTCCTTAAGAAATCCCGCCATTTTACTCCCCTCTCCTTGAGGATGATTCGTGGGACGGATATGTAGTAACTGTAAGAGGGACGCACTTGTTTATTGAACTCTTGACACCAAGGCTTGCGAGCCTAAGGAAGTGTAATGCGCAAAAATCTCAATCAACCACGAGACCTGGTTGCCTTCCTGTAGTGTTCGGTAAGGGTGTGGAACTTATTAGGCCAAAGCATATCATACCAAACATACCCGAATCTGCTACCCTCATTGTATCAAACGTGGTCATGTGATGATCACATTCTTAAATCAATGATGAGATTTTTCCCTAATTTTTTTTATTAAGAATGAATATTTTATCAAATTAGCAATTTCGTCATTACTCTAAGTTAAGGTTATTAAAATTTTATTTTGTATTTTCATAAATTTTCACAAAACTCAAAATTTCACATAGTAATACAATTTTTTTTCCAAAACATAATAATTTCTTTCACTTGTTGTCATTGTAGCATGTCATGTCTTCTTCCTGCCTTATCAACCGTAACCGTCGCACAGGCAACTCTGGCCGCAGCATGTCGTCCCGCATTGCTAAAGGCATTGTTGAAGCCCTCCCAACGATCATCTCTCAATCGCAAATTGTGAATGCTTCTTCATCATACACAACTCCGAACCCAATTGCTTACCCCCTCAAACAATTCAAGAGTGCCAACCCGCCTGAATACTTCGGTATCGACGGTGCTACCATTCTCCTCCAATGGTTCGAAGAAACGGAGAGCATATTCCTCTATTGTGAATGTCCTGAGGACAAGAAAACCACTTACGCCTCGAGCATGCTCAAGAAGAATGCCCTCAATTGGTGGAACGGTGAAAAGCGCACGCTTGGCGCCGAGGTTGCCATGTCCTTTCCATGGGATGACCTCAAGAAACTCATGCTCAAGAAGTTTTGCCCGAAACAGTAGCTTCGGAAGTTGGAAGAGGAGTTTTGGAATTTGAAACAAAAAAGTGGAAATGACGCCATCTAAAACGATCGTTTCCATGAACTGAGCCTTCTCATCCCTCACATGGTCACTCCCCTTGAACTTTCAATCGGCATGTACATCTCGGGTTTGCCTATGCAAATCCAAGATTTCGTCCTAAGTTGTGACCCTCAAACCCTCCATGATGCCATCACCTTAGCCGGTACCCTCACCGAAAACCACGTTGAGGCCGGGACCTTGACGCGGAAAAATTCCAAGAAGCCCAGTGATAAGTCTACATCCGAGCCCACCAAAGAACTCAAGCCCGAATCTCCCAAACCCGAGTCTTCTAGGCCCGAATCCTTCAAGCACAACAACTCTCCCCATTACCGCAACAATAAAAGAAAGTCCAATTCCCAAAACGATGTCTTGGCCCAATCGCAAGCCCAACCCACCAAGAAGCCCTACACGGGACCCCACCCATTATGTGATACGTGTAAATCTCACCATTCGCCTAACCTCAGGTGTTGACAATGCACCCATTGCGATTGATTTGGTCACCTCTTTACCACATGCCGTGAATGCAGCCAACTCATGATGCAACCACTTACCTCGCCTCTTACCCAACCCCAAACTTTACCTTATGCTCAACCGTTTACTCAATAACTCTCAAATATTAGAGCTTGCTACAATTGTGGAGACCCTAGCCATTATCGCAATGCATGCCCAAGACTCACACACATAAACCAAATTCAATCCTACCCAACTCAAACCACTCACTATCAAGCTTACCAAGCCCAAGTAAATCAACTTCAACCAATTCAAGCTCAACCCATCCAAGCAATTCAAGCCCAACCCATTCAACCAATTCAAGTCAACCAAACCCAATCAATCAATCAACCTCAAGTGACTAAGCTACTCAAGGACATGCGTGTTACATCAACGGTTCCCAAGTCTAAGCCTAACCCTTTATGAAGACATGCTACCCAAAAGATGTTTCTTTTATTCAGTTCTTTTCATTTAAATCTAATGTATTGACTTCATTAAATCTCCAGTTTTGTTATTAATGAGAATTATCGTTATTTATAATGGTGTTCAATCACTCATTATTCTTATCCTGTCGTTTATTGTACTATTTATTGTTACACAATTTATTATCATGATTTAAGTGGTCTATGACTGGTTGTTTACCGGGACTACGTGCATGGCTATGCGCATGGTTATCTAATAGCACTTTATTTGTATAATGAACTACCTATGACCGGTTCCTACAAACATGTTGGAAATTGGGACTATGAACATGTGTTGTACATAGTTATCTAATAGGAGTCACATGTACAAAGTTTATTTCGATATTTTAATGCATGACTACCCAAACCCTCCAAACTCACCTCATCCTCGTGGTAATCTTACCTCATCTCATTGATTTTGTAATCTTGGTTTCAAACCTATCTATTATTATACTCATAAGTCATATGATTCGTCTGTTGTGTGAACCTATTACGTGAATTTCCTCGTCATCTCAAGTATTTTATCTACATCGTATGTGTAGTTACTTATATAATTTCAAAATTTTCCTCTATCTATTTTATTTTGTTGTTATTACTCTCGATGGTTAACTCCAACAATTTCATCATTTTTTTTATTTATGTTCATCAATTTTCATTCAATTTTTAGTTCATTGCTCTTAATCAAATGATATCGATATAAAAAAAGGTTTTTCTTTTACCCTTGTTTACAAAATGCACAACAGGACGAACCATGTGCATCATGCGATGACCTAAATAATTATGAGTGCACACATAATTATCGAAATCCTCGCATGGAACTCATAGTGAATACGGTTGTGTATCATAACTCAGAACCGAGGGTGATTTTGGACAACGATACAAATGTCGTTTTGATAAGGGTATGGTGGATACGCCGCCGGTACATCCTATATATAAGTATCGTTATCATAATTTTCCATTTGTAGAGTTATTCGGGTCATTCGAAGGTCGGTGTTATATTTAAAAAAAAAGTATTCGTTCTTAGACTTTTACTTTTTTTTTCTTTATGTTATGGTTTTTCTATAATTTCGAGACGAAATTTTCAAAAAATTGTTAATACTGTAACATTCGTCAATTTCCAGACCCGAAAACCCGACTCGTTTAATTATTATTATTATTATTTATTTATTTATGTAATATTATTATTACCCAGACTATCGTTTTTAATCATTAATTTATTAATCATTTTATAATTAATTTTTACCTGACACTCGGTTATGATTCTGTTTATTAATTAAATCTTTATAATAGTTTGACTAGTACGAAAACCACCCATAGCATTTGTTTTTTTCACTTCTGTCTCCACATTCAAACACCGAGGACCAA
Organism: Bidens hawaiensis; assembly: GCF_021521415.1. Lineage (NCBI taxonomy): Eukaryota > Viridiplantae > Streptophyta > Magnoliopsida > Asterales > Asteraceae > Bidens > Bidens hawaiensis. The sequence goes on along the minus strand of NW_027498269.1, from coordinate 68,016 downwards.
TATGCAAACTATAAATATTATTTATTTATTTATTTTCTTTCTTTCTTTCTTTCTTTCTTTATTCTTTCTCCCTTTCCCGTCTCCACCATCGACCCCCCTTGCTTTCTTGACCCCATAATCCACGCCGGAAATCACGGAATTGACCTTGTATACATGTTAAGTGATCAAAAACGCATCCAAATCATACCCTAATTGTGTTAATTGACAACTAAGGACTCGTCTAACAAACCGCGGACCAATTGATCCCGAAACCCTATAAATACTCGTCTAAAATTCAATTAAACTCGCACTCACACTCCCCAAACCATCGCGAACCAAACCCCTTTAACCAATTTTATTTTCTTTGCTGTTGGATGCGTGTTCTTGATCTTCTCTTTGCAAGCCGTATTTTGTGTTAATTGGGCAGCGAAAATACATCGTATTAGGTAATTCTTTGTAATAGTGTGATCGGTTTCCAGTTTACTGTTAGTACACGGTTCAGCGTCTCGAGTCTTTGTATCTATCGTTAATGTATTTGTCGTTTTATTTATGTAATAAAGTATTAAGTTATTATTGTAATTCGTTAAGAATAGCATCTAGTTCGTTAAGGATGTTTAACGAACTAGACTTAAGTTAAGTTCCCTCCTGATTCATTAAGGATGTTTAACGAATCATGGGGTGATTCGTTAAGTTTATCTTATTTATTGTATGTAACGAAGTGAGTGGCTAGTTCGTTACGAAATGTGCAACGAACTAGACTCATCTTCTATTTATAGTGGGTTCGGCCACTGTTTAATTTAAGTTTTGAGTTAACAGTAATAAACCTCTGTCGAATTACTCTCTCAAGCTTCAATATTAATATTATACACATACATACAATTAATATAACGTATAACATACAATCAAGCGTAATTAAGAACTAGATCCTTATTAAAGGTTAATTATATATATATCAGATCTGAGATCTGTGCATTGGATTAACGGGTTCAAACAAGTGGTATTAGAGCTTTCGGTGCTCGTTTATTTTGATTTGGGTGTTAATTGGTATTATTAGATTATTAATTGGTCGTTTTGTGTTAAGTTTATCTCCGTGTTGAATTTAGATCAAATTGAGTGTGATTCGGAATTGGATATGGATTGAGTGAATTGGATTTGAGATTGGTAAGGTATTGGTAAGTTTTGGTGGTAAGGAATTGAAATTTGGATTGGTTTGGATTGAGTTGGTTTGGTTTTGGATTTGGCCGAAAACAGGTAATAAGTTTTGGTCAAATTGGTTGTGAGTTAAGGTAAATTGAGTTACGGGATGATGCGAGTTGGATTCGTGTTATGTTTCCGAGTGTTTTTATAGTTTGATTGAGCGATTTGGTTGTATATTGAGTGAGTATTATAGATTTAGTGGTTGTTTTAATGTTCACGTGTTTTCCAGAAATCTGGAAAATATGCGTTTGAAGATTTGAAGATTCAGTTGATTCGTTAACATTTATGGCTAATTCGTTATGATGATTAACTGATTCGTGAACCAATTCGTTACACATTTCCATCTCGTGTTATCTAATTCGTGTGACACGTGTCTCACCTCGTTAACTGTTATTATAACAACTTTTGCCACGTGGCAATTGTTGTCAGGCGGTTGTTACAACCGTTGTAACTACCTGTTTCGCTATTAGTTGATTCGTTATCAGTTGTAGCTAATTCGCTACTTAAGTCGCTAAGATTACCCTTTGTGATTCGTTAAAGGTAATCATCTGTTTCGTTACTTAATTCGTGGACCAATTTGTTAAAATCATTTCTAATTCGTTACCTGAACAATCTTAACTTCGTTAAATTGTGATTCGTTAACCACTGCACAGTTCGTTGCTACTATTCACAGTTCGTTAATCTAATTTTCAATTTTAACCCTTGGAGTTTGAGAAAATTGTCATTTAGCAAACATGGCTGGTGTGTATGCACTTGCTTCCCAAAATATGCTTATGCAACAAAAGTTGCAACTGGATACCGAGATCGGTTCACATTCGAAATGTCCACGTTTAATGAAATTTAGCGATTTCGCTAAATGGGAACCCCGTTTCCGTGCTCATTTAGGGTCAGTTCATCCTGATTGTTCATACTGTTTGGATGAGGTTTGCACCGTTCCAATGATTGGGGATGAAACTATCGGGTTAACAACTAAGGCTATTTCTCAATATTCTCAAGAAGAAAAGAAAGCATTAGAGATTGAAACAAAAGCTTATTCTACTCTTACCATGGCTTTACCAGAGAATATTTTTCATCAAGTTGGTAGTATAAAAATTTGTGCATCATTATTCCAACATATTCGTATGAGAAGCATGGGGAATACCGCTGAAAGTAAGAAGGTTATGCTTAAGTTTCAGTTCAGAAACTTTAATCTGCTAAAGGGTGAGACTGTTGAAGAAATGACTACAAGGTTTAATCATCTGATAGCGGAGATGGATAAAATGAAGTTGGAAACATCTGAAGTGGATAAGATTGACACTATTAAAAGTGCTTTGCCAAGTTCTTATTCAACGTTCTTGATGGTTTTGAAAGAAAATAATTATTTTTGCAATGAAGACCTGACGGCATCTGAATTCATGCAAAAGATCAAAGCACGAGAATAAGATCTTAAATGTCAAAAGTCTTCAAAGGAAAATCAAGATCCTGCCTTTTATGGTGGAAGTATGCCGTTGAGTTCAACAATTTCTCCTATCACTGCATTTCTTACTCAAAATGCAAGTGATAACGCAACAACTATTTATAGTCCACGTGCTTGTTTCTACACGGCTGGAAACTCTGGTTCATCTAGTGGTTCTGGTTTATTTGGAGGGTCTGGGAATTCATCACCTTCAAATCAATTCTTATCACAACCAAATGTAAACATGAGGAAGGCTGAACAAAACTTTGCTTTCTTGTCTGCTTTCATGACTTCGTATGAGAATCTGGTTAGTAGTAAAATTGCAACGAGCGATTTGACTGATGAAGACTATGATCAAATTGATCCTGATGACTTGGAACTAATGGATTTAAAGTGGAATATGGCTATGATTTTCCGGAAAGTTAAAAAGTTTATGCAAAGAACGGGTAAAGATCTTCCATCTTTGAACAAGAAGTTGGGATTTCATAAATTAAAGGTCAAATGCTATAACTATCAAGAGTTTGGGCATTTTGCTAAAGAATGTGATAAGCCAAAGAAGAAGTACACTGGTCCTAGAAAGCAAGATCAGAATACATCTGGTAAAAGTGGAAGTGATGTGGGAAAGCCTTCTGGAACTAAACCGTCATCTTCTGGATCTCAAGCAATGTTATCTAATTTTGATGGAGACGACTGGTCACAACGATTGTTGTGTCATGACAATCAAGCTAACTTGGTAATGTTTGGATCAAATGAAAGTGGGAGTGAGCTATCGTCTAATGCTGATACTGAGTCTGATTCTGATGATTCATGTGAAAAGCTTCCAACTACGTTTGCTTGCATGGCCAAAATAAATGAGGTTAGTTCTTCTGCTTTTTGTGTTGAATGTGAGAAATGCAAACCTAAGTTAGATTCCTTGAAAAACAATAATGACAGTTTAGTGAAAGAAATTGCTTCACTAAAGGATACTTATCGACAAGCTCTAGATTCTCAAAAGAAATCTCGAGAGAAGATTGATGCTTTGTCGACAAGTAATCATGATCTGAAAGCTGAGTTATCGGTTAAAATGACTATAAATGATCAAAAGTTTCAAGAAATTTTGAAACATAGATCAAAGATAACCGAGCTTGAAAATGAGGTTCTTGAGTTAAAGAACAAATTGGGTAAATTCAGAAACTCTTCCTTTTTGCTAAACGAAATAATTGAAGTAATTGAAGCAAAAAGATTCAAAGAAAGGTATATGTTTTGTTGAAATTCCACCACCATTTCAGAATGATTACAAACCGAATCCTTTTGCTAGACACGAAGAGGATGGATTTGCGAAAGAACCTGTAATTTTAGAAAAAGCTAACCTGTTAAACCTGAAAATGTTAAAGCCTAATCAACAATTCAAAAACCTCATGTTCAAAGTAACAAAGTCTTTGTTGAAAATGTTGAAAAAGTCAGCATTAAGGATGTGTTTGAACCTGAGATAATTCATAAGAACAAGAACATTCCAAGTTCTAATCATATTCTTTGTGAACCTCATGAATTTGAGGAGGCTGTATATGGTTTATACACAACTCAAGTGAAACAAGAAAATCATGTTAAGGTTAAACCAGTGAAGGCTAAGAAACCATAAAAACCCAAAATTTCTGATAAGGATTTGTTGCGTTTCATCAATCCAAATATCTCTAAGCCATCAACTGATCATGTGTATAAACTAAAAGGTATTGGCACGGTGTTCACTGAGAAAGACATTCCAATTAGTATTATCAAACCAGAACTAATTGAAAGTGTTTTTCAGAATGAAACGCACAAGATTCAAGACCTTGAACGTCAATATGCTCAAGCTAAAACATCAGCTAAAACATCAGTTGCATCTGATCCTTTGACTAAAGCTAAGCAAGTTTTAAAACATGCAAAAAGGGTTCAATTTGTAAAATCAACTGGAACCGATACTTTGCAAAGTTTCTCAAATTACTCTAATTTAGATTTTTATCTGAAAAAGAAATCGGTGTCATTTGATGATTTAGCTAAGATTTTTACCAAGAACGTGAGTTATCATCCTTCTGTGTCATATGCTGCTGCTAAATCTCAACAAAACCATGTGGACATGCAAAGCTGTTTTCTTTGCGGTCAACAAGGCCATGTTGTGAGAAACTATGGACAGAAGAGTTCTCAGAATCTTCATCCTTTTGTCAAGGATCAATCAAAACCAGTTCATTTGATAAAAGAGATTCTAAAACGAACTGTGTCGTATGATGATACTCAGATCATGTTCTCAAATGTAAATCCTCGAAAGGTCGTTCATGTGAATGAAACTTACGGTCACGTCAAACCAAAGTTTGTTCCAACTGAACCGTTATGCAAGAACGTGAACTCAAATGTAGTTCAAGCTGCTTATCTAAGACGGAAGTCTAAGAGGCCTGTAACTTATTCTCAAGTTGCTGAAAAACAGTTGAATTCATCTCAATTTAATGTTTCTCGTGGAAACCAAAAGGTGCCCAAGACAGAGGCCCGGGCTGCCTTTTTGAACTAATCCTTTTCTTTTGTGTGTAGGGTACATTCAAGGCCATTTCTGGTGAAAACTGGATTATGGATAACGGATGTTCTCGTCATATTACTGGAAATCTCAACCTCTTACGAAACGTGAGAAATATTCAAGGGGGTTATGTGGCGTTTGCTGGGAATTCTGGGGGTATGATCACAAAGGAAGGTGAAGTTTCGAATGGGCATGTTACTTTTGAGAAGGTCAACTACTGTGACAAGGTAGACCATAATTTATTGAGTGTTTCGCAAATATGTGACAAGCAATACACCACAGTATTTATGGATAAAGAATGTCTGATTCTGAAACTGGGGTATGTGATTCCCGAGGACATGGTTGTCATGCGATCACCTCGATCAAATGATATTTATGTCTTAAATATGAGCTCTAAAATATCTACATCTATTGAAACATGTTTTGTCTCGAAAGCAACCTAGAAAGATTCTATTCTATGGCATCGTAGAATGGGACACATTCATGTTCGCAAGATGAACTATTTAATGGCAAATGATCTAGTTGAAGGTGTGTCTTTGAAGAACTTTAGGTAATCCGATCATTGCATTGCTTGCAAAAAGGGCAAACAGAAAAAAAAAGTCGCATCCTTCTAAGTTATTGAATTCCATTGATACACCATTAGAACGACTTCATATGGATTTGTTCGGTCCAGTGAATCGGGCTAGTATTTCTAGAGATTGGTATTGCCTGGTAGTTACCGATGATTATTCAAGATACTCATGGGTCTTATTTATGAGTTCCAAAGATCAAACACTGGTTCTTGTTCAAAACTTAATCACTAAGATCGAATCACTATACAAACAAAAAGTGAGGAGAATTCAAAGTGACAATGGTACCGAATTTAAAAATACTGTATTGGATTTCTTTTGTTTACAAAAGGGAATTCATCGAGAATACAGTACCCCTTACGTACCACAACAAAACGGTGTTGCTGAACGATAGAACAGAATGTTGATTGAAGCTGCTAGAACTATGCTTGTTGATTCAAAGCTTCCTGTCTAATTTTGGAATGAGCCGGTGAATACTACTTGTTATACACTCAATCGGGTTCTTACTGTTAAGCGACTCAAGAAGAAAAGTTATGAGCTGTTGAATAATCGAAAACCTAATTTGGAACCGTTTGGTTGTCCTTGTATGATGTTGAAAAAGGATGTGGGAAAGTTTGATGAAAAAGCCATTGAAGGTTATTTCTTGGGTTATGTTTCTCCTAAGAAACGGGTATTTAATTTCACGTCTGGTTGTGTTGAGGAATGGTACCATGTGGATTGTCAAAAATACACCACACCTCCTCAAGGGAAAGGTCCCGACTGGATGTTTGATTATGATGGTTTATTTAATTCGTTTACACCAAAAACTGAGCAACCAGATGAAGACTTAGTTCGAGCATATTTTGAAAATCAATTGGAAATTCCACGGTTTTCAGTTCTAATGATGTTGAAGTTCCAATTGTTACTCCAACTAAAGATCCTAATGAAGATCCTCCGACTTCATTTGATTATGCTTCTACTTCTTCCGTTGGCAATCAGGTTGTTGATCAAGTTATTGATCTTGATAGTGATAGTTCTCATGAACTTGGGGAACACTACACTAATTTATTTGAAAATGTTGCTGTTCCTGAGAATCCCACTCTTTGGATTCATAATTATCATTCAAAAGAAAACATTATTGGAAAACTTGATGTGGGATTTCAAACACGTCATCAAGTCGCTTCGTTAAGTGAAAATAATGTATTATGTGCTTATGCAGATTTACATTCATCTGGAATTGTAAATCTCGCTAATTCACTTGCTTTCTATCTCAAGTTGAGCCAACGACTCCTCGTATGGCACTTCAAGATTCTTCTTGGGTAGAAGCCATGCAAGAATAATTAAAACAATTTTCACGTTTGGGTGTTTGGGATATTATTGACAAACCTGCTAGAGTCAAAAAGGTGATTCCGACAAAGTGGGTTTATAAATGTAAGAAAGACGATCGTGGGGTGATTGTGAGAAACAAGGCACAGTTAGTAGTGCAAGGTTTTCATCAGCAAGAGGGTGTTGACTACACTGAAGTATATGCTCCGGTTGCAAGACTGGAGTCCATACGAATCTTTCTGGCCTATGCAGTTTACAAAAACATAAAAGTCTATCAAATGGATGTCAAAAGTACTTTTCTCAATGGTGAACTTCACGAGGAAGTGTTTGTCTTACAGCCTCCAGGTTTTGAAGACCCTGATTATCCTGACCGTGTTTACCGTTTAAATAATGCAGTATATGGTCTACATCAAGCCCCGAGAGCTTGGTATGGCACGCTCGTCGACCATCTGACGGATAATGGTTTCAAACGTGGGACTGTTGACTGCACTTTGTTTTATAAAAACATTGGTAATGATCTTCTCCTCGTTCAGATTTATGTAGATGACATAATCTTTGGGTCAACAAACGACGCGTTGTGTAAGGAATTCGAGAAATCAATGCAAACCAAGTTCGAGATGAGTTCGATGGGAAAGATGAACTTCTTTTTAGGGTTGCAGGTTCATCAGTCTGTGAAAGGAATCTTCATTCATCAGACTAAATATGTGAACGACGTCTTGAGCCGATTCAAGATTACTGCCGGAAAAACCCCTTCTACTCCACTCCCCGTGGGTCACAATTTATCACCGGATGAATTGGAGGATACCGTCGATCCTACCCTTTATCGAGCTATGATTGGCTCTTTGATGTATCTTACTGCTTCTTGACCCGACATAATGTTTACTGTTTGTTTATGTGCTAGGTACCAAGCTAGTCCCCGAGTGACTCACCTGGCAGTGGTCAAGCGTATTCTTCATTATCTGAGGGGCAATACTGACACCGTATTATGGTACCCCAAGGACGATACTTTTGATCTTACCGCTTATTCTGACTCAGATTATGGAGGATGCAAGATTAATTTCAAGTCTACAACAGCAGGATGTCAATTCTTAGGAAGCCGGCTTGTTTCCTGACAGTGTAAGAAGCAGACAACGGTCTCCACTTCAACCGTCGAAACTGATTATGTTGCAGCCTCGAGTTGCTGTTCCCAGGTTTTGTGGATACAACAACATCTTCGTGACTACGATTTGAAGTTTCTTACTACTCCCATTTTAATTGATAATTCTGCTGCCATTAGCATCATCAAAAGTCCCGTACAACATTCTAAAACGAAACATATCGAAATTCGATATCATTTTATAAGGGATTGTTTTGAAAAGAAATTAATTGACATTGAAAAAGTACATACCGATTTTCAAAAGGCTGACTTATTTACCAAAGCATTTGATAAAACGCATTTTCAATTTTTGCTTGGTTTAAATGGCTTAAAGACCCTTGTTGATATCCTGAAACTAGGATAATTATCTTTCTTTTCCATTTCTTTTTACTTTAATCTTTCTGTTGGTTTTTTGGCTTTTAGGGGGTGAAAATAGAAAATACAAAAAGATTGTGCTTTTCGTTTGTATAGATAAAATCCAAAAACATTAGAAAATTTAAAAATATAAAAAGATTGTGCTTTTCGTTTGTATAGATAAAATCCAAAAACATTAGAAAATTTTGAAAAGACAAAAAGATTGTGAAATTCTTTACTTTTATTTATAAGAAAATTTTGAAAATTCAAAACGATTGTGAATTTCTTGTTTGTTTAGAAAAATCCGAAAAAGACAAAAAGATTGTGTTTTTAAGTATGTAAAGAGAAAAACCAAAAAGATTTTTGCTTACGTTCGCTGAAAAATATGTCAATTACTCCTATTTGAAGGTCATGTACTTGTATATGTTTGGCCCTGATAATTTCTTGTAGATGTTCGGGATAACCATTCACCTGACAATGGAAAGGAATTGGGGCGTTCGTTATGCGTTTTTACTTAATTTTCTCGCTGAAAACTATGTCCGTTATTTAAGTTTGTGGAACATGCTTGCATGTATTGGTCCTATTATCTACTTGTAGATTGATAGGATAGCCATTAATCTATAGACTGGAAGTGACTGTGGTGATTAAATTCATTTTGTTTTTTATGCTCCTCAAAATTTTGAGTTTTTGAAGCCAAAAGAGAAAATGATAGTACATTTATTGTTTGACCTCAAATCTAGCAAGAAATAAGCTTAAAAGACTGAGTGCTTAATCATTGGTGCATTGATAGGTCTTAAACAAGCTGTTACAGTAAAGTATGTGATATAAACATAAAGAAAAGCCAAATTGAAAGAGGTGTTAGTCTTTAGCCAAAATCTCGGTGAGGATGGCAGAAATGTAATAACTGGTCATACTCAAGCCTTATAGTTGTTGATCACCCAAAAATATAATAAAGCAAATAGCAAGCGTTAGGATTCTGGACACTGTGAGTCTTTATGCGGCTTAATCATCTGGGTATTCATAAACATTAATATTTCACTCGCTTTTAGAGCAAACCCAAAGTCATTAAAATTGATCACTGATGTACTTCGTACAATCTAAATTACTGACTTGATCAAAATCCGTTGTTTGTCATACATATGTTCCTCCCTTGCGTGCGTCTTATTACCAATAAGAAACGGACCCCAGGGGATACAATGTATGTAAGCCAACAGATGGAATCGTGCATACTCACTCACAGTAAAGGAAACTTGACGCATTGCTCAAAAGTTCTAAAATTTTCAAAATTTTGATCAACACTATAATGGTTTAAGTCAAGTTTGGGTGATTTGGCAAAAATCAAATTAAGCTTGAACCGGGATTAGAGGCTGATAGTTTCTTATATTCTGTGCGCTATATGAATCATTAATCATATCACAAAAATGCTTGAAGGCTTTTTATAAGATTTAAGCGGACAATAATATCAATGACCGACTAATATCGCTGAAATATAAAACTAAGATGGAAGGGCAATTCAGTCAATATGATTCTCTGCTCAAACTCAACAAAAATTCAAAAAATATGTATTGATTTTGATAAACCATACAAAAACACAAAAATATTTTCTATTCTATGTTTTTCATTTTCGGATATTTCTTTAGTACATATTTTACATTTTAATAAGCAAATTTGTTTTTAACTTATTCGATTGCTACGGACACCAAAACGGTGCACTAACATTATTATAATTTAATTATTATTCTTTTTTAAGGTATTTGATTATCGAGGTATGGGATCTCGGTAATCCTTTTAAGTTAAAATTGGTATTTATTTAATTCTTTAATTTATAATATATTTAATTCATTTATTCATTCATTTAAATATTCAAATATTAAATTATGGGTAATTCGTTAATTATGAATAACGAATTAGGTCATTCTAACGAATTACAAGTTAAATCGTTACTCTAATTCGCTTCCGCACTCTGTAACGAATGACACCTAATTCGTTATGCATAATTTAACGAACTAGATGAGAATAAAATCTATTTCGTTATGACACATGTGAATTTAACCTAACGAATCACCTGATTCGTTAATTCAAAATTCAAACGAATCATCTGATTCGTTACATTGGGAATCGTGCTGTGTCAGTGTATATAGGACGCCGTGCATACGAACCGCCTTACTATTCATCATCTTCTTCTTCACTTTGTACTGTTACTCTGCCAAAATTTCCACTGAATTTTCGACCTTCGATTCTCGTTGTTTTGATTATACATCTGTGTTCCTAAGGTATAGACGATCAAACCTTTGTGTTTTTCATCAAAAATGATACAGATTTGATAGGTTAATTATGTTAGTTTGTTACCGTGCTTTCAAGGTTTATATAAACCTTAATCGGTGTGCTTTATACCATGCTATGTACATCTATTTTGATGTCTTTGTAATCGGAATGGTTTTCCGAGATTCATAATGCTCTTTGATATTGCTTCATGTTGATGATTATGAATGTATCAGGTATCCGATTGCATACTTTACTTTTGATGTTCTTGGTTAATTTTGACCTTGACTAAATAAGTCAAAGATTAATTCGATTATAGCCATTCGTTATGCTTAGCGAATTGGAACTAATTCGTGTCCAATTCGTTAAGTAATTCAAATGAATTAGAATAGCGAATCAATTGTTCTAACGAATCAGATTGGTATTTGTTAATTATAACGACCTAGAATGTTAGTTCGTTACTTTTTCATAGTAATTCGCTATTTCTTAATTCGTTATTTATTTACCTGATAGCGAACCAGTTGATTCGTTATAATAATGTAACGAATCAGATTGTTTCTTTAATGCATGACATTTCCACTTATTTAATTAAATATTTTAAATTGATAATTGTTCAAATTTACAAAATTATGTCTATATATAATTTTAAATATTACTGTTCGACATTATATATTCAGGACTATGGCCGATAACGTGGAACAAGATCCTCCGGCTGCTATTCCACAACAACAACAAAAGTGGCAACAACAAGATATACCGTTATTGCCATACGATAAGAAGCATAATATATGTGCCTTTGTTGGTACAAACTTTGCAGACGAAGCTCCATTTGGGGATTTATTAGCTTTTCTAAGACGTTCGGTGATACATTTTGCTGTAACTGCTCGTCCCAAGGTTTATCTAAGTATTATACGTCAGTTCTGGAATACGGCCGAGTATGTTGAAGTTGAGGACCACACAGAGCCTCAACCAATCAAACTCCTATCACTGAAGATGTTGACGTGATCCGACGAGTGTTGCAATTTGGGGATAACATGGACAATCCTTGTGAATTTGACAAGGATTTGATCAAGGGATTATTTCGTCGTGTATTTTATGGTGGTGACATCGGAGATTCTATGTACATCAAGAACGGTTTATGTCCGACCTACAAGTATCTATTGCACGTGTTGATTCATTGTTTGGGAGGACGTAAAGGCGGTTTTGATGAATGCAGGATCATGCTACAGTCGGCTTTTGTTGCACTAGTTCTTAACAAGCCGTTCAACTTTTCAGAGATGATATTTTATCATCTCAAAGAACAGTGTCTTCAAACGGTTCAGAGGACGATGTTCTTAATGTATCCATGATTTCTTCAGTTAATTATTCAAGACTTGATTCCAAATTTGGTCATCGATCAAACGTTGGTAGATGATGTGTTGGAACTAGAACACATGACGACTGATATTGTGCGTAGAATGAAGATCTATCGAAAGGAGAGACCTAGGACCAAATGTTTGATTGGTCATTTGGTGAATCCAGAATATATATGTCCCAACAATGATCGCTGGATCCATGACGATTCGGATTCCGAACGTGAGGAGGGACCAGGTGGGAATGCTGGTGATGATGATGATGGTGGTGATGGTGGTAATGGTGGTGATGGAGATCCGGCTATCCTTGAACAACAAGCTGCGGTTGAAGCGGCTTTAGCTGCTACAATTGCTGCTCAACGTAAGAGAAAGGGTAAAGAGTTAGCTACTGAGGGATCAGCTAAGCGACGAGTGTCGGCTGGTGCTGGCGTCTCTTTTGGAGTTCAGCCTCCACGGTCGTCTACTCCTCATCGCCGGCGGTGCCTCTTACTACTAGCACTCCGGAACTTACTTTGACGACCACGCTTACTTCAGATCCAAGGCACGGCATGATTCCACAATCAATCCAATCTACCTTGCCAATGCCTTCTACTGCAACCTCGGTGGTTTCTCCAACACCGATGATGTTGCCTCCACCACCAATGGATATCTCGTTCTTGAGATTGAGTCGGACACAGGTCCTGTGCAACATATTCCTTCTTCCTTTCATGCTATGCCTCCAACTCAGCAGACAAATATGTTATTAATTCTTCTACATTGGTATGAAAATCAAATGTCTGCTGATCGTCTGAATCAAGAACGGTTAATGGAGAATCAGAAGAAATTAATAAGCTACATTTCTTATTGCCAAAAGGAAACGAAACCTCTTCGTGATATTGTCACGTCTCAGGGGGGTGAAGCTGAAAGAACAAGAGGATCTCATTTTGCAAATCACTTGTAAAGACGATGCATTGAAAAAGTTGAAAAATGATGATGCGGATCCTGATGTTTCTGGTGCTGGAGGAAGTGAGCCGAAACAATCTCACGGTTCTTCCTCTGGTGCTGGTACTAGTGGAGTTGGTGACTCGGGAAAGCAAATTATTGTTTATCGAGACTATACAGCGGCCAAACCCATTGAGATGATCGACGCTGAAACTGTGATCTTTGTTGATGGATCGGGGGTGGTTAGGAGTGGTGAATCGGGATGAGATCAAAGAGGGGAAGTTTGTGGAAAAGTACCTAACACAAGAGCAGATTTCGTTACTGCTAGGGCTGAATGATGATCAATTAACCGTGTTAGAAGCTGAGCCCGATGTCGAGGTCGAGAACGATGAAGAGATCTTAAATGATCCAAACATTCAGATGAATACGGATTTTATTTACGAAGATGAGGAGGTTGAGGTTGAAGATGCTACAGCTGAGGAGTATCCTGATATGTTTCAACATATAAATGTTGATCAGGGTGCTCCTGTATTTAATGAAGAAATGTTTAAAGCAGCTGAGGATAATTTGGATAAGTTATCAAAGGGTAAGCGTGTGGTTGATACACTATTTGCTTCACTTGAACACCCGATCGATGCTGATATTGACAGGTGGTTTGGCTATCGAAGTAAGAAGTCTCGTAAGATTATTGAGGCTTATCGGTATGTGGATCAGGAGCAGAAGGATGAAGCTATTGCACGTGCCAAGGCAAATCAGATGACGTCATTCAAGGCCGTGTCAAAGGTTCAAGGTAATATCATTTTATGGTTATTTGATCCTGAGTTGAAAGTATGTATTGTTAAATGGGGAAAAGGGATTCATTACTATGAGAAGATGATCGATGTTCTCTCTCTACCGCGGTGGGATGTTCGTACCCTCGCGTGTAAACCATTCATGATTCGTGGAAGAAGTCGACATGCATACTAGTTTTATCAACATCTGTTGTTCGAGCTTAATCATGGTTTTAAGTTTTTCTTACCATAGGTTACTACCCGTAAGCGTATTAATGAGATTGATCCAAGGACGGGCTGGAGGAAGCTGGTTCTTAAGGTAAAACCGCCAAAGACCATGAAGCGTGTGCCGGTGAAGACGTTGAATCAACATATGTCATTATCATTCAACCGCTGGTACTACGACAACCGAACTGGCGAGGCCGTCATTGACCTGGGCAAAGGTTAGAAGATCGAGCTGATCAAGATCATTGATCCGATGTGGCTTGTTAACTTAACTGAGACCGACAACGACGTGCTACATAAGAATAAGATATTGTTCGAGCGCAATGAAGACTATGATCTGGCTATGCAGTTCCAACGCGTTGTGCGTGTATGCTATGAGAACGGAATTCATAGTTGCAGAGATTGGAAGTCCAAGCGTTTCAAGTAAAGTAAAGACAAAGAGCTCAATACGAGGGGGTGTCTGTTAGTACACGGTTCAACGTCTCAAGTCTTTGTATCTATCGTTAATGTATTTGGCATTTTATTTATGTAATAAAGTATTAAGTTATTATTGTAATTCGTTAAGAATAGCATCTAGTTCGTTAAGGATGTTTAACAAACTAGACTTAAGTTAAGTTCCCTCCTGATTCGTTAAGGATGTTTAACGAATCATGGGTGATTCGTGAAGTTTATCTTATTTATTGTATGTAACGAAGTGAGTGGCTACTTCGTTACTGAATGTGTAACGAACTAGACTCATCTTCTACTTATAGTGGGTTTGGCCACTGTTTAATTTAAGTTTTGAGTTAACAGTAACAAACCTCTGCTGAATTACTCTCTCAAGCTTCAATACTAATATTATACACATACATACAATTAATATAACGTATAACATACAATCAAGCGTAATTATGAACTACATCCTTATTAAAGGTTAATTATATATATATATATATATATATATATATATATATATATATATATATATATATATCAGATCTGAGATATGTGTATTGGATTAACGTGTTCAAACATGTACTTCATTAGCCCTAACCCTATTTAATCAAATATTTAACCGATTAACAGAATTGAATTGTTAGGGTTCATAGATCCAATTGCTCGTCTGTCAGTCTGGTTATATAATTTTCAGTTCTGGTTTATAACAACCAAGCACTCTAGCCCGTTTGGCTGGGTAGATTGCATTAAAGACTGTTGTGGCTGGGGGCGCAGGTTCGAGCCACCCCAGCCCGGGTTTTTAGTTCTTTTTTTTTGTTTTTAGCCATTTAATCATATTATAAACTCATTTAATCATTAAATCACCTTATTAATATTTGAAATACATTAAGTGATCTATATTTTTACAAAAACCAACATAATAACTGATCATTTTTCCGAACTTATGATAAACTTTTTATATATATATGTATGTATATATGTGGTTATATATAAAGTGATTCAAGTTGATAAAGGTTTTAATTGTATATATAATCATATATTTAATATCACGTATTCAAAATATAATTTGAAGTATCATAGTTTATATAAATATTATTCATTTATTATGTATTATCTGTTATAGTTACAACACTTATTTAAAAGCCATCTTTATTAATAATAAGGATATGTATAAACATTAAAGGTATTTTTAGTTTAAAATAATTATTTCATATAATCTATCTAAAGTCTTATAAATATTTATTAAGTATTTTATGTATTTTCGTATAATTAAATCATATTATTTTTAATAAAACTTTGATAGTAAAAAAATTAATAATATCTTACTTTCGCAAGAACACACTAGATCATCAAATCCCGAACCTCTATTTAGTTTTAGGTTTTTTTTTCACTTCGTATTCATTCCATAACTATTGTTGCATAGGATTTCTCGTCGATAACTTTCGAAGAGTGTGACCCTCATTTTTACTACCGTTCTTACCGCATTCGTTTACCTCTTGCTTATTGTTAAGGTGAGTTTACATACCCCTTTTTCCCCATCTTCTATATTTTGGGGGTAGCATGTATACCTTATTCAATTTTATTCATTGTTTTATTTCTACATCTATTTCAAACACAATTCAATATATGTGTATGTGTGATTATTGCATGCTCTATGATAAATGCTCTATGTGCTTAATTGTTTAATTTATGTTTAGTGGTTGGCATCTCATCCTCATCTATCCTCATCTAGTATGATCATACATTTACCCAAGTACTTTGATTCGTATCAATAAGAACGAGTCCACATCTATTTAGTTGTTTACATTTTTATAGAAATTGTAATACTCATCTTTTACATATGAATTGTGGTTTTTATCTATATATATATATATATATATATATATATATATATATATCAACTAAAACTTATGTACTCTCACCAACATTCGTGTTGACAAACTTTATTTTCATACATGCTACAGGTACAAGTATTTTACATTGTTCAAGATCGAAGAAATTAGTTTTACCTTAGGATATTATTCAAAATACAAAACATGATGTAGTTGTTGTTTATTATTTAATTTGTGTACTTATTTAATGTTAATGAAATTAAATAATTATTGTCGCTTTAATTAGTGTCTTCTGAGCTACTGTCCAATCAATACGTTACGCCCCGGCATGTTCCGCCTTTGGTCGGGGTGTGACAGTTACAAACCTCAATAAAAATATTAATTGTGTGTTTGTGTGTATATATAATACGTGTGTGAATGTGAGAGAGAGTGCCACATCACTAGTTCTTTGCAAGTTTGTAGAGAATGAATTCACACCCAAAACCAAGACTCTGCAACAAGGAAGTTTGTATCCTCAGAGTTTGCCAATTGCTATGTAGATTCAAACCTAGGGAAAAGGAACATGTTGTGGATGCTCTTAGATGTTGAGATACTTCTTTTTTGCATTATGACACTCATACCAACAAGGCCATCACAAAGTGTAACGGGGTTTGCATAGAGTGGCGTCAATTGTTGTTCACGACTGATTTTGAAAAACAACACTCTTCAAGTCCTGTAGTCAAGACCAACCAAAAATTGTTATTGGTACGTAGTCATGATTGGCATGCTTATCTGATTGTTGGTCAAACGGCTGATAATGGACCTCGATCAAAGATTCGCTTCCTCATCCAACCACTCACCATGGACATCTATATACTTGCACACTTGGATGGTCTCCTATGTATTATGTTTCTACAAACCAAGGAGTTGGTTATTTGGAACCCCACAACCATGGCATGCAAACGCCTACCAACAAATGGATCTCATGACCTTTATAACACCATTACAAACACTTTGGGATTATAAAATTTCTCGTTCTTGTTCGTACAATAAGGAAATGAACCTTTTCGTAAGGAATTTTCTAAATGTTACAATTTGGTAGACCAATAAGAAAACGATGTGAAGTGTAATATAAGTTGGTAAACAATTTAGAATTGTTGCACATATGATAAGTTTCTCCAGTGTCAATAATCCATTTAGTATGCCTAAATGTAGAGTTACAAGCCATTATACTTGCAAAGTTTTCATCATGAATATAAGTAGTTGGTTGTTTGCTAGTCTTTAGTCAACTTATGTTGTTTCATTAACTCATTGTATTATGCAAGCTTGATAAAAGGTATACTTGTTGATGTGTCTCAAGGCATAGCAGAAGAAAAATGATTAGTGTTGTCATGACCATTCATATCTCCTTTATCATTTGCCATATTAGCATTTGTATGCTTAGATTTTGTAAACTTAAAATCTTTGGAAAATCCTATAGCACTTGCTAGTAAAATGACCATTTCTTTTGCAATGTGTAAAAAAACAACACATTGTTATCATTTTTGCCAAACTGATTGTTTTGAATTTGAGAATATACATTCATTAATGTAGATTCAAAAGAGAAATTAAACACATGTATTTCTTTTTTTTTCATCTTGAATGACAAGTGTGTATGCCTGATTGATAGAAGGTAAAGGCTTCATCATTAAAATTTTATCTCTAACTATGTCATATCAAGAAATTAGGCCCATTAAGAATTGCATTAGTCTTTGATCTTCATCTTTTTTTTTTTGCTATAAAACAAGTTGCTTCACTTGGGCATGCAGGAATAACATTCAAGGCCATTAACTCATCCCAATTTGTTTTAAATTATGTAAGATATATTGCAATATCACAATTGCCTTTAACAATTTCATTGATATTCTTTTGAAATTCTAACCATAATTGACAAGCATGATCAGCATACAAAATACTTCCACTAATATCTAGTAATTAAGTGTTTAAAATCCATGATATAACCATATCACTGCACTGATTCTATAGAGGAATATGAGAAGGATTAATAGGACGAGCATATTCACCATTAATAAATGACAAATTGTTCTTTCTAGAGCGATTATCATAGCTCGTTTCCACTCACCAACACCAGTGCCTATCACGATATTCGAAATAAGCATTGGATGCTGATTCGCTTTGATTTCCCTCCCGGCTCCTTATTCCTAGGCTATTCTTTATCATGGCTCCTCTTAGACTTTCAAGAAGCCGAGAAGGGATGTGCGGAGTCTTACTACATTCAAACACTCTGAAATGGGGAGGGAGGTGCGATCGAGACTATAGTCGCGGGAGCCTTCTTCTTTCTAAATTTCTAAAAAGAAAAAGAAAGAATGGCGCCTATATAACTGCTTGCTTGCTTACCAACTTATCAAGCCATACAAGCAAGCTCCCCCAGCATTCCAGCTTCCCCTGGGAGCACATCCAAGACTCAAAATATGAACTTCGAATAAAACCTAATGGGTTTGTAAACTAAAATCATGCAAGGATGATATGATGGATGCAAATGAAGTGGATTTAATGAATCTAGTATGGTAGATGTTGTAGATGAACTGGAATTTAAATCAGACATGATTATAAAGAAGAAATAATCGAAAAGGTAATTACAAATCGAAATATAATCAGACATGAATACACGAAAAGAGAAATTCAAAGCATAATTGACCAAAAAAAATTGAATGTGGAATTGAGAATAAGGCTGAAAATGGAACAAAAATTTATGAATGAAGTTGGATTTGATATGTGATTATAACCGAAATAGTGATCAGAACTTGAACAGGAAAGATATAGAAATACGGTTTATACCATGTCAATTTGGAAAAATAGAATTGATTTCATTCATTTCAAAACTATTGCAAAGTCTGACCATATATAACATAAGCTAACTATCTATCTATCAACTTACAAACTAGCTAATAAATACATAAGGGTAAAAAGGTAAAAACAAACATCAAAGAAATATAACTTATTTCATTTTTTGAAATGTCAAATTTTATAAAAGAAAATAAAAAGATCACTTACAAGATGTAAGGGGCCTCAAGATACAAGAAAACAAATCACAACGACAAACAACCTATTCATACAAACAAGCTATAATGGAAAATTATAATATTAAAACGACACCATTTCTCCCACTTTGTGCCCATACTCTTCTTTCGATTACTCACGCAAAGAAAAGACATTACCTTAACATCATTTATCAGTTTCACCATCAAGAATGGCTTCTTATTGAACACCATATCATTCCTTGCCAACCATATCACCCAACATGTTACCATCACAAAGCTTAAATCACCTCGCCTTCCATCTCATTCATTTTGAGTTACAATGAATATTCAACTATTTCTCTAACTGATTCAAAGGAGTTAAAATATAGTAATTTTACCCATTCAAGAATAATGGCCTATCTAACACGGAACCATCAAGTGCACAAGGGACGCCAACGTCCCGTCACACAAAACACACCTATTATCTCCCACATTTATACCTCTAACTATAAGTGCCTCTTTTGTTGCTACCCTATCCAGTAGAACCTCCAAATAAAACAATTCATTTTAATAGGAATGCATTTAAATCAATAATTACCTTTCACCAAATGATAATATACATTATTCACTTCCCATCTTAAGCTTTTCAGTTTTCACTATGTAATTCACTTATGATCCATCTGCTTCCTTCAACAACCACACTTCCGGGCCCCGACTTCTTTGCAATTTTCACCTTGGATAAAAACCTAATGCAAATAGATTTAACATTTGTTCTCTCTAAGTTATTTTTAATACCATCAAGCTTTTGTTTATTGTTCCATACATACATGCAGTGTTGTAAAAATGGACGGTAGGGTGGGGACTATCGATTAATCAGGATTAATAGAGATTAATTGAATCTGAATTTAATGTATATATTTCAGTTTTATATGTACACTTATACATTTTTATATGTAATTTTCAGTTTTTTACATACACAAACATATTTTGACCGAAAATTGGCTGGAATCTCACTGAAACTGCTAGGTTTTGCTGGAGTATCTTTAGAAACCGCTTAATTTGGTCGGAATTTCGCTGAAAACCACTGATTTTGGTCAAAATCTAACGGGAAACCGGTTTTAGCTGGATTTGACCGTTGACCGATTAATTAGCCGACTACCCCAAAATTAATTAGTGAAATGGGACTAGCGATTAATCAATGATTAATCAGTGCCTAGTCGGGATTTTTACAACACTGACTACATGTAACAAGTTGACTTGTCAAATAGCTTGTAGCCAAACAAAACCTAAAAGTTTAAAAAGTTTTCATTAAAGTCTGTTAAACGAGTAAAACTAAAACCGAACCAAATCACGTGTGAATGTATCTTTACGTTCTCTATGCACCGCTAGAGCCATGTCAGCATCTATCTTCTTCCTATTTAAGGCACACCTTCATTGCCTTCTTTTACAACGCAAATTAATCTTTTGCTTTGCTGGTGTTTGACTGGTATGTGGCAACAATATGATGGAGGCTTTCAATGGTGATATCACCGTTTACAAGTTACATATGTGTTGTGTGATGATGTCTGTAATCATGTTGTTCTTTTATTGAAATGATCTACTTGTGGTTATTTTGGATCACTCGGTATGGTTATTCTATTCCTTGCAATCACCAGTTATATGTTACTTAAGTTCACATTTTGATTCTTTAATATTCTGACCAATTTCTCTGCTACCCATACCTTACTATAATTAACCTAATATGTAATTAATCCTTCTTTCTTTTAGGGCAATAATCTCCATTGTTAATTTAGTTTCTCTCTTTCGCTTTCCCCAATTTCAAACATCACTCTAAATTACAACCAAATTAAATTGTAGTATTATAGTCAAATTGATAGCATACACACATAGATTCTAATTAGTTGGAGGCGGATATACTAACATATCCAATGCCTAAAACAAATAAAGCACACGACTGACTGCAGTTACAGATATATAAACATATTATCCTTCCCAAACATCATGTCATACCAGCCTACATACACCAGGCACAATCCCATTATCATCTTTGTGAAATGATAGGCGAGTGACATCTCTTGCAGCCGATTCATGATGCATTCATTAGCATTTACTAAACAAAACATGTATTTTTAACAAGATATGGTACACTTCTTCAAAGAAAGTCCTTATCCTGCTGGAAATCGGTCACACAATCTTTTTTTAAAACCTTCACGAAGAGCACCAACGTTTTATCCGTTTCTGTTGTTTCTGGTTTCATATTTCACATTCACTCCTTTCTTTATCCACTTTTTGCACACTGATTCCACCATTTTCTGCATATAGTTACTGATTTACTTAGTAAACAGATCATTTATCTTTGAGCTTTTAAGTGTGTGTGTGTGTGTGTGTCGATTCCACCCTTAGGTACTGATGAGGGGTGTCATCAAGAACTTGAACAATGAGACGGTCCGATGGCCATGTAAGTTAACACACATATCCTATAGAGAGTTTTTCGACTTGATTAGAATGTAAGTTAGTATATCTCACAAATATAAAACATCAACTGTAAATAACAATATCTTCTGTAGTGCTTTATATGGGATTTCTAGATATTCATGTTATGAAATATATGCACCGAGCAGATATTAAAATGAACATGTACCTCTTTTTCATTAAACATAGGTATTTGAACCAATACCATGGGGTAACGTCTGTTCTGCTCCAAATCTTCCTTTAGGGCTTCCAACGTATATTGATAACTTTTCTTTCCCATAATCTTCAATTCTTCACCAAAATGACCACAGCAGTCATGTACATGCGCTCAATGAACATCATTATAGACATCACTACGCATATGTAAGGTGCAACTGTTAGTGGAGGAATCACCATTGTAACCCTCATGTCTTGCCATATATCTATGAAACTCCCTGAAAATCATTGACCGATTTCACCTCGGACTCAGCTAGAAACCAGTTTCTCATGGTGAAAGTGTACAGAAAGAATTCAGAGGAGGATACATAGGTACATTGAAGTTATGCCTTAAATAGAAGAAGGTGTGAGCTTTGGCTAAAGAGGCTGACATGGCTTTAGCGGTGGAAGATAGTGGTGCATGGAGTAAACCACTAAAATGGGCCACTTGGCAAATCGACCGACAATGACGTTGACAATGTTCAAATCACTTATTTCTGATTAAGGTAATAAATCTTGAATCTCTTCATTAATTAAATTTTAAATTCATATATTTGTTAATCAGTTTAATGGTGTGTGTTAATATTTATGGTGGTGAATCTGAGGGTGAAATTATAATTACAAATAAAAAAATAAAATGACTTGTTGGAATCTTGTCGTAATCAAGAAGTTTCTTTGCATTATTTCAACACTCACATAAGGGTTGAGTAACATATATCTATATTTGGTTGATATTAATGTGTAACACATGATTATTTTACCTTCACGTCATATTACGCCATCAAAGGTTTGATTCTCTTCTTATTTGCCAGCTGTTAATTCGAGTGATCTTATCATCAATGTCTTAGACACGTATGTAGGTGATAAGGAATGTTACATGCATCTTTCTCATACCATTAGATATTTTAGTCTTAATATGTAACTATGGGTATGCTTGATATTGGAAGTGAACCATTTTTCTAAAGAATATGTACTTAATTGAGATATTGTTCATGATTGATAGTAGACATATATAGATTGCTACTAAAAAGATTGCTAATACAAATTATATATGAGTCTATAATTTATGTTTCAATCTACTTTCTAATCTTCTGCTCATATGAATATAATTTATGTAAAACTTCCATCTTTTTGGGTAATTTTATTTTCTCGTTTCGTTGATCTTTTTCAATTTTCCTTTTAATATTGGTTAGTTTTGGTTCCTTCTTTATGTACTTCATTCTACAGAGAATTTTAATCTATGACTTTACACTTATTGTAATAAAGTACTTTGATGTAAATTAGATGTTTTAGAAGTATTTCAATGATTACTTTGTGGACTAAAATCAATCCTGCTAGCAAATAGGAAACACTAGCTTAATAAACTCGACTAAAACACATCAAATTGAGTTATAATTGCTTATATGTGTATGGTTAATGATCAACGTTATTGGTAGCATGTACACCTCCATCTTAGGCCTAGGAGCGTGACCCAACAGTTGGTACCACAATTGTAAGTAAATCAGAGTTGCGTTAGTTTGTGGAAGACTTATAAAACTTTAAGGATCAAAACATAACTTTTATATATACATTCAAAGACGGGAATATAAAATACCCATTTAGAGTTGTTAACAAAAGATTACTTGTTTATGTTTACAAACCACCATTTATGTTTATACAAAATAAAATCCGAGCCATCGGATATATAAGCACTTCATCAATCCAAGTGTTAAACTTGTTCACCTGCAAAATGTAAGAAAATACGTCAGCAACGAATGCTGGTGTACACGCTGACGCAAAATAACTTCTTTTACTTTATTACCTCTCGAGACTACGCCTGTCTCGGCCCAACGTGGCTTAGGAATAACAAAGTCAAACAACACATTATAAACTAGAGCCTCTACTCTAGATCACCTCAGCAAACACCGCAGCGTTTGACTTAGTTAAGTACTCGTAAATATACATATAAGGTCGTACTGCCTGCAGGAGAGCATCCTACGACCAAGGGTGGTGCGATCATGCCTATACATCGCATAGTACCACCTATGTAAGGATCCAGACATACGTATACCACAGACTGAGGGCTAGGTTCATACCCATAGTTATAACGGTTTTAGGAACACATAGTTCATTTTAAACTATTTCATATAACAAGTTTGACTCATTTGAAAACAAGTTTAAAAGTTTGGGGGCGTATTCACCTTATCTTTAGGATCGGCTTCACTCACCGTCCAAGGGTCTTTCCTTTCTTTATCTCGCACCGATAGTACGAGTATAAATATTTGTTAGTCGGATACACGATCCGGCTTAAGACCTTTAGTCTTATCTCAATCCTCGATGAACCTTTAGTTCATTTTCTTTTACTTGAAAACCTTTAGTCTAAAAGTAAATTATAAACCTTTAGTTTATATAGAAACCCAACGTTTCTTCTTCTCCAAGAAACATAATCATTTTCTTTTATTATTTAAGAATACTCTTTGTTCATTAAATAATATTTTCATAACAAAGAATATATACATATATACTTGGACACATATATATGTATTCACCATATTCAATAATCAATCTTTTATTCATTTCTTTGTTATGTTTATTTCTCTTTTATCGAGGTATCGAGTATAACCTCGACTTAAGGCCAAAGCCTTGAATATAATGTTATATTATATTGAATTGTCGTTACGCCTGACCTTGTTGGCGTTTAGAATTTCCTAGGGACTTGAGCAGCACTCCAACGCCGCTTTTTTTCTCGAACAAATCAACGAACGCCAATCTTCAACACACGATGGCACGCTTATCGAGACTCATCGCCATTACGACAAACACCTTCTTGGTATGTGGGTGGAGGATGGCACGCACTTCGAGGAAACGTTGTACACAAACGAGAGATCGTGGCACGCTTATCGAGGTGAATCGAGGGTCGGGTTTATAATACTTAGAGAGATGTTAGAAAGAGACTTGAGAACTGATTTGTGGGATGCCAAGAATGAAACCCGGACCTTGCTATTTATAAACATTATTTTGGACCCCATCGCGCTACGCGATGAGCTCCTGGGCACCCATCGCGTATTGCGATGTATCCCAGGTGAGTCAACCCGTAGGCCTGCCACGTGTCGACACGTGGCAGGCGTTGCGACGCGTGGCACCACGTGGCGGCACGTGGCACACGTTGTGCCACCGCTTGCCACGTGGCATATGTGTCACAACGTGTCAGACACCCTATCGCGTATCGCGATGGAAGTCTCTTCTGACTCATCGCGTAGCGCGATGGGTTAGATGAACCATATTTTCATTTTTAACCCTCTAGTTTGGATTTTGGCAATTTTAGTCCTTAGACTTTGGAAAGTTGATACTTTGAACTCGAAATTTTCACATTGTTACATCCTCCCCACGTTGAAACAAATCTCGTCCTCGAGATTGCTTTACAAGAATAATTGGGGGTATTTCTTTCTCAATTCTGATTCGAGTTCCCAAGTACATTCGGGCCCTCTACGCGAGACCCATTTTACTTTCACAATTTTCAAAGTTCTTTTTTTTAACTTCTTTGTTTTCGAATCTTCAATTTGAATTGGACGTTCTACAAATTTTAAGTTCTCGTTTATTTCAACGTCTTTTAATGGCATAGCCAAAGATTCATCGGTTAAACACTTACGCAGATTCGAAACATGGAATACATCATGTATTCCTTGCTTTTCCTCGGGCAGTCGCAAACGGCATGCAACATTGCCGATTCGTTCGAGTACCTCAAAAGGTCCAACAAATCGAGGACTCAATTTTCCTTTCTTACCGAAGCGAACAACGCCTTTCCAAGGCGAGACTTTCAAAAGAACTTTATCACCGACATTAAACTCTAACGGCTTACGACGGAAATCGGCGTAACTCTTTTGGCGATCACGTGCCGTCTTAAGTCGTTCTCGAATTTGAAGAACCTTGTCGGTAGTTTCTTGGACTATCTCGGGTCCAGATAACTGATTATCTCCAGTTTCAGACCAAAGCATGGCTGTTCTACACTTTCAACCATATAACGCCTCGAATGGTGCGGCTTGAATACTCGTGTGATAGCTATTATTGTACGAAAACTCCATTAGGGGTAAGTGGTCATCCCAACTTCCACCTAGATCGATCACACAAGCGCGGAGCATGTCTTCCAACGTTTGAATTATCCTTTCGCTTTGCCCATCAGATTGTGGATGATAGGCAGTGCTAAGGTTAAGTTTTGTACCGAGTGCTTGTTGGAAGCTCTTCCAGAAATGAGACGTAAAACAACTGTCTCGGTCAGATATTATAGACATCGGTACTCCATGCAAATCGACAATGGTGTTTACATAGATACACGCTAATCTATCCATAAAGTACGACTCATTGATGGGTATGAAGTGTGCGGACTTCGTTAAACGATCCACAATTACCCATATTGCATTATGTTGTCGAGTCGTCTTTGGGAGTTTAGTAATGAAATCCATAGTAATTAACTCCCACTTCCAAATAGGATGTTCGGGTTGCTGAAGCAATCTTGAAGGCTTTTGGTGTTCAGCCTTGACTTTCAGACAAGTTAAACATTTCGCAACATGCGAAGCGACATCCCTTTTCATCCCATTCATCCAATAGTTTGCTTTGAGATTATGATACATTTTGTCACTTCCGGGATGCATCATGTACTTAGATTTGTGAGCTTCATTCAAAATTTTCTCACGCAAATCTCCAACAATTGGTACCCAAATTCTATTACCGAGTTTAAGGATACCATCTTCACCTTTGACTAACGAGTCAATGGTGCCATTACACTTTTCATCGGAGATTTGGTTTTCATTGATCGCTTTAGTTTGCGCGGATTTGATTTGTTCAATGAGATCAATTTGGAGTTCTAGATGTAACGCTTGGACTCTTTTTGGCTTCTCGTGTTCCTTACGACTTAAGGCATCAGCCACAACGTTGGCTTTACCTTCGTGATAAACGATCTCACAGTCGTAGTCATTGAGCGTTTCCATCCATCACCATTGGCGCATGTTGAGTTCTTTTTGGTCAAAAATATGTTTCAAGCTCTTATGATCAGTGTACACGGTGAATCTTACTACATAGAGATAGTCCCTCCATATCTTAAGTGCAAAGATTATGGCGCCTAACTCTAGATCGTGAGTCGTGTAGTTCTTTTCGTGTAATTTGAGTTGACGAGAGGCGTAAGCGATTACTTTCTTGCGTTGCATTAGTACACATCCCAAACCTGAGCGAGACGCGTCACTAAATACCACAAAATCCTCAGTACCTTCTGGCAAAGCCAAGATAGGTGCTTGGGTGAGTTTTTGTTTAAGTATATCGAACGCCTCTTGTTGCTTCGTTCCCCATTCATACTTGATATTCTTGCGAGTTAAGGAAGTTAGGGGAATGGCAATACGAGAAAAGTTCTCGATGAATCTACGGTAGTAGCCGGCCAAACCTAAGAAACTTCGGATCTCGGTTGGCGACTTCGGGACCTCCCACTTAGAGATAGCTTCAATATTAGCGGGGTCCCCCGTCTAAGGCCTAGGAGTATGACTCATAAGTTGGTATCGTAAATATATCAGAGTTGCATTTAGTTTGCGGAAGACTTATAAATTTTAAGGATCGAAATATAATATTTACATAAAAGACGGGGTTATAGAATACCTGTTTGAGTTAACAAAAGATTACTTGTTTATAGTAAAAAAAACCCCTATATATTAAGTTTTACAAAATAAAATCCGAGCCATCAGATATATAAGCACTTCGTCACTCCAAGTGCTAAACTTGTTCACCTGCAAAATGTAAGAAAATACGTCAGCAATGAATGCTGGTGAACACGCTGACGCAAAAATACTTCTTTTACTTAATTACCCCTCGAGGCTACGCCTGCCTCGGCCCAACGTGGCTTAGGAATAATCAAGTCAAATATCACATCATAAACTAGAGCCTCTACACTAGGTCACCTCACGAACACCGCAGCGTTCGACTTAGTTAAGTACCCGTAAATATACACATACGGTCGTACTTCCTGCAGGAGAGCGTCCTACGACCAAGGGTGGTGCGCTCATGCCCATTCATCGCATAGTACCACCTATGTAAGGATCCAGACATACGTATACCACAGCCTGAGGGCTAGGTTTATACCCATAGTTATAACGGTTTTAGGAACACATAGTTCCTTGTAAACAATTTCATATAACAAGTTTGACTCATTTGAAAATAAGTTTAAAAGTTTGGGGGCGTATTCACCTTCTCTTTAGGATCGGCTTCACTCACCGTCCAAGGGTCTTTCCCTTTCTTTATCTCGCACCTATAGTACGAGTATAAATATTTGTTAGTCGGATACACGATTCGGCTTAAGACCTTTAGTCTTATATCTCAATCCTCGATTGAACCTTTAGTTCAATTCTTATTTACTTGAAAACCTCTTGTTTAAAAGTAAATTATAAACCTTTAGTTTATATAAAAACCCGACGTTTCTTCTTCTCCAAGAAACGTAATCTTTTCTTTTATTATTTAAGAATATTCTTATTCAATAAATAATAATTTCATAACAAAGTATATATACATATATATTTACACACATACATACGTATTAATTAATTATATTTTCATTCGTTTATTTGTTATGTTTTCTTTTCTTTTTCTTTTATCGAGGTATCGAGTATATCCTCAACTTAAGGCTTAAGCCTTGAATATAATATTAGATTATATTGAATTCGATATTACGCCTAACCTTAAGTGGCGTAAAGAAACTCTAGAGACTCGAGCAGCACTCCAACGCCGCTTTACGTAGCTCGACACGCTAATCGAGAAACGCCAAATCTTCAATACTCGTGGGCACGTACTTCGAGAACAAACGCCATTCTTGGTTAAATGTGGGTGGAGGGTGGCACGCACTTCGAGGAAACGTTACACACAAACAAGGGATCGGGGCACGCTTATCGAGGTATTATGGCACGCTTATCGAGGTAAGGCTAGAGAGAGTAGTGAGAGGTTAGAGCTGATTTGGTGTGCAGATTTGAAATGCCCATGGTCGCTATTTCTAAACGATTTTTGGAACCCCATCGCGCTACGCGATAGGTCCTTGGGCAGGCCTATCGCATACCGCGATATAGGCCTGATGACGCAACGGTATAGACCGACACGTGGCAGGCGCCGCTACACGTGGCGACACATGGCGGCAGTGTTGCCACGTGGTGACATGTGGCAGCACCTAGTGCCACCGTGTGCCACGTGGCACACGTATCACAATGTGTCAGGTACCCCATCGCGATACGCGATGGTGTTCTCCTCTGACTCATCGCGTAGCGCGATGGGTCAGGAAAATCAAATTTTCATTTTCAACCCTCAAGTTGGATTTTGGCAATTTTAGTCCCTAGACTTTGGAAAGTTAATACTTTTGAACAAGAAATTTTCACAGTGTTACATCCTCCCCATCTTGAAACAAATCTGTTCCTCGAGATTGCTTTACTCGAACAAGTGTGGGTATTTTCTTTTCATTTCCGATTCAAGTTCCCAAGTATATTCGGGCCCTCTACGCGAGTCCCATTTAACTTTCACAATTTTCAAACTTCTTCTTTTCAATTTCTTTGTTTTCGAATCTTCAAATTTAATTGGACGTTCTACGAATTTTAAATTTTCGTTTATTTCTATCTTTCAATGGCATAGCTAAAGATTCATCGGTCAAACATTTACGCAGATTCGAAACATGGAACACATCATGTATTCCTTGCATTTCCTCGGGCAGTCGCAACCGGTATGCAACAGTGCCGATTCGTTCGAGTACTTCAAAAGGTCCAACGAATCGAGGACTTAACTTTCCTTTCTTACCGAAGCGAACTACGCCTTTCCAAGGCGAGACTTTCAATAACACTTTGTCACCGACATTGAATTCTAATGGCTTACGACGAACATCGGCGTAGATCTTTTGACAATCACGTGCCGTCTTAAGTCGTTCTTGAATTTGAATAACCTTGTCAGTGGTTTCTTGGAATATTTCGGGTCCAGATAGTTGGTTGTCTCCGGTTTCAGACCAACACACGGGCGTTCTACACTTTTGACCATATAACGCCTCGAATGGTGCGGCTTGAATACTCGTGTGATAGCTATTGTTATACGAAAATTCCATTAGGGGTAAGTGGCCATCCCAACTTCCACCTAAGTCGATCACACAAGCGCGAAGCATATCTTCCAACGTTCGAATAGTCCTTTCGCTTTGGCCATCAGTTTGCGGATGATAGGCAGTGCTAAGGTTCAACTTTGTACCAAGAGCTTGTTGGAAGCTTTTCCAGAAATGAGACGTAAAACGACTGTCTCGATCAGATATTATAGACAACGGTACTCCATGCAAAGAAACAATGTTGTTTACATATATACGTGCTAATCTATCCATAGAGTATGACTCATTGATGGGTATGAAATGTGCGGACTTTGTTAAACGATCCACAATTACCCAAATAGCATTATGTTGTCGAGTCGTCTTCGGGAGTTTGGTAATAAAATCCATAGTTATTAACTCCCACTTCCATACGGGAAGTTCGGGTTGTTGAAGCAATCCCGAAGGATTTTGGTGTTCAGCCTTGACTTTCAAACAAGTTAAACATTTCACAACATGCGAAACGACATCTCTTTTCATCCCATTCCACCAATAATTCTCCTTGAGATTATGGTACATTTTATCACTTCCGGGATGCATCATATATTTTGACTTGTGAGCTTCGTTCAAGATTTTCTCACGCAAACCTCCAACGATTGGTACCCAAATCCTATTACCGAGTCTTAAGATACCATCGTCACCTTTGACTAACGAGTCAATGGCGCCATTGTGTTTTTCATCAGCGATTTAGTTTTCATTGATTGCTTGAGTTTGCGCGGATTTGATTTGCTCTATGAGATCGATTTGAAGTTCTAAGCGTAATGCTCGGACTCTTTTAGGTTTCTCATGTTCCTTACGACTTAAGGCATCAACCACGACATTGGCTTTACCTTCATGATAAACGATTTCACAGTCTTAGTCATTGAGCGTTTCCATCCATCGCCGTTGGCGCATGTTCAACTCTTTTTGCTCAAATATGTGTTTTAAGCTCTTATGATCAATGTACACGATAAATCTTACTCCATAGAGATAGTGCCTCCATATCTTAAGTGCAAAGATAATGGCGCCTAACTCTAGATCGTGAGTCATGTAATTCTTTTCATGTACTTTGAGTTGACGAGAGGCGTAGGCGATTACCTTCTTTCGTTGTATTAGTACACATCCCAAACCCGAGTGGGACGCGTCACTAAATACCACAAAATCCTCAGTACCTTCTGGCAAAGCCAAGATAGGTGCTTGAGTGAGCTTTTGTTTAAGTATATTGAACGCCTCTTGTTGCTTTGTCCCCCATTCATACTTGATGTTCTTACAAGTTAAGGAAGTTAAGGGAACGACGATACGAGAAAAGTTCTCGATGAACCTACGGTAATAGCCAGCCAAACCTAAGAAACTTCAGATCTCGGTTGGCGATTTCGGAACCTCCCACTTGGAGATAGCTTCAATCTTAGCGGGGTCCACTTGAATACCGTTAACGTTAATGATGTGACCAAGAAATTGCACCTCGTGCAACCAGAACTTGCATTTCGAGAACTTGGCGTACAACTTCTCGGTTCTGAAGATTTCAAGCAGAATTCGAAGATGTATTTCATGATCGGCCTTAGACTTAGAATAAATAAGTATGTCGTCGATGAAGACGATAACAAATTTATCCAAGTACGGCTTACAGATACAGTTCATTATGTCCATGAATGCGGCCGGAGCATTAGTAAGTCCAAACGGCATAACCGTGAACTCATAATGTCCATACCTTGTTCGAAAAGCAGTTTCCGGAATGTCTTCAGATTGGACTTTAAGTTGGTGATAGACGGAACGAAGATCGATTTTTGAAAAATAGCTAGCATCTTGAAGTTGGTCAAAAAGATCATCGATACGAGGGAGTGGATATCGGTTTTTGGTTGTGACTTTATTTAACGCACGATAGTCGATGCACATTCGCATGGAACCATCTTTCTTCTTAATGAATAGAATTGGTGCTCCCCAAGGCGAAGAACTTGGTCGAATGAAACCTTTCTCAAGTAGCTCGTCGAGTTGCTTCTTTAACTCTTTCATTTTGGTTGGCGCTAAGCGATATGGAGCTTTGTCGATCGGAGCAGTACCGGGAAAAAGATCAATTCTAAACTCTACTTCACGATCGGGAGGAATTCCAGGAAGTTCATCAGGAAAGACGTCAGAAGAATCAGAAACGATAGGGACGTCTTGATTTTGTTTTGGTTTAGACTCTTCAGTGACGTAGGCCATGAATGCGAGGCATCCTTGATTCAACACTTGTTAGCCCTAATTATAGAAAGTATGCTAACTTGGCCAGCGTCTTTGTCCCCTTTAATTCGAATTGTTCATTTATCGGGGGCTTGAAGTTCTACGATTTTGCTATTGCAGATGATACGGGCATGGTTATCGGATAACCAATTCATACCAAGTACGATATCAAAACCAGCCAAACTCATGGTTAACAAATAAATAGGTAAGATATAACCAGCTAAAAGGATTTTTCCGTTTTCAAAAGCGTCGGAGATTTTAACGATTTCGCCATTAGCAGTCTCGACGCTTAGAGTTTTATCTAATTTAGTTAATGGTTCGTTTAATAGACTACAGAAACTATAATCTATAAAACTTAGATTGGCACCCGAATCAAACAAAACTCTAGCATAGGTGTCATTGACTAAAAACGTACCGGTTATGGTTTCCGGCATGTCAGCTGCCTTCTTTGTGTCGAGAACAAAGACTCGAGCGTTTCCCTTTTTGTTCTGGCCACTTCCACCCGCACCACCAACAGCAGGCTTGTTCTTTGGGCACTCGAAACTCAAATGGCCCATTTCCTTGCAGTTGAAGCAAGTCATCTTCTTTTTCCAACAATTAGCAGCATCATGTCCCGTACGATTACAGGACTCACAGACTTTAGGAGGCTGAGCGAAGTTGTATCGGCCCTTGTGGTACCTCCTACAAGTCTTGCATGGCGTAGAGTTGTTTCGGTTTACGCCCTTGCCTCTAAAGTTGGAATTTCCACCAGTCTTTCCTTGAGCAGCCGTTGGTGTCACCTTTTTATCCTCCTCTTTATTGTGGACCATGCCGCCCATCAAATAACCGGCCAACTCCATAGCAGAGTCAGCGGTTTGAGGTAGGTGAAACCTCACCATGTCGCGGATTTCCCGCGGCAATCCCCATATGTATCGAGTGACTTTGCTGGACTCAAGGTTAACCAGCTGGGGAACAAGGCGACAATACTCGAGGAATTTGGTATTGTACTCTCGAAGGTTTGTCCCTACGACCTTATGGTTTAGGAACTTAGTTTGGATTTGATCAGTCTCGGGCATCGGACAACACTTCCCCATCACCATGGCCTTAAACTCTTCCCACGTCAGGCCGTACATCACATTTCTTCCCTTACTAATTAATAGCGCATTCCACCACTCGTGCGCTTCACCTTTGAACATGAGAGCGGAGTATTGAATTTTCTCCTCTTCGGAACACTTTCTTGTGATAACAAGAGTTTCCATCTCCTCGAGCCACCTCACGGTTGTGATGGCTCCTTTGTCACCATGGAACTCTGAAGGTTCCAGCCGGATCACATAGGAATATCTCGTAACACGAGGGTGCGGAATCCCCACGTAATACGATACGAGCGTAAGATAGATAATACGTTGAGCCGATAAAACAAACACACGGTACAATACTAATAAACTCGATTGTATTGCAACACTTCAACACGTGATATCAATAATCACTAACACACGTTAAAAAAAACTTTTTTTTTCGATAAGCCGAAGTGAGGTTTAAATAGACCTCGACAACTTCGCCTAACATACTAGGCGAAGTTGTCATAACATCGCTTATCCTCCAAGTTCGCCTACATCCCAGGCGAACTTATACAAAACAATATTCAAAACCAAACAAACAATCTAAAACGATTACAGACACATACAAAACACAAGATACTGAACTACTGACATTATGCACCAACAGACTCCCCCTTGGCAGTAGCTTCATATCTCTATCTTCATTCTCGTGTCTAGTAATCCCAAAAATCTCGTGCCACCCGTCTTCAAGCATGAACGTCCTGTCTTACACAGACAGAGACCACCCTCTGGTACTTCTTGGCTTCATCTTTCCACGCAGGAATGTAGAATATCTTCTTATCGTTTAGTTCCTGCAAATCAGCTTGAGACAAATTTACCAAGTGCATGGGATCATACACTCTCAGAATCTCCTGTTCGTCCTCATCTTCCATAACAGCTTCAGCTGTTTGACTATCAACGTACAACCACTTGAGACTCGTTAAAACATCCTTGGGCATTATCTTCATCGACACTTCTTTCAAACACCGAATCGGCTTTTATTTCATCACCATCCAAGGTTTGCCATCAGCTCGCATTCCCCTTTCCTTATCTTCAACTAACTTCCCTTTCTGAGGCTTTAACAACTCAAAATTCTTCTCTTTCACACTTTCTTTCCACACGATCTTCCCAATTATTCTAGCCATATTGTCATCACTCCTATTAATCAATCTCAATTTAGCCAAATCCTTCACCTCACACTCAGGCAAGGTATTGAGCGATCTCAAAGTCTTCTTAAAATACTGAATCCCATCAAGCGTTTAATCACAAATAACTTTAACTGCTCATCATACAGCCAGCAAATAATACCTTTCTTCGAATCAGCATACCCCTTGATATTGTAACTCTTTTTGAACATTGTTGGAACCGCTGGCTTCTTTGTCTTGACAAACCACTGAGCACAGCCTTCTTTCCATCTCGGCTGTTCTTCCCACTCAGACTCATCTGACACATCCATATCTTGACTCACATTCACCTTGTCAACATCTGGAATATCATGTTCTACACTATCATCCACAATCTCACCTTCTTCTATCTCACTATCAATCACAATCTGTTCTCCTATCTTTTCAATCTCATCAATAGTTAACACATCATCTGTTAAATCATCATCATCACCCAACATTTCCTCATCATCAACAACAACGACATTCTCACCACCTGATCCAGCTGATGTACCAGTTGACTCCCCCTGAGATGTGGAAGTCCCAAGAGTTTTTCAGTTCTTGGCAACTCACCACCTGCACCTTTCGATGCATTGGGATCATCGTCTCTATCTTGTCTCTTCTTGGTTCTCAACTCGTCGCCCTTGCAGCTCGTTTCCCCCTGAGATGCTAAGAACTCTTTAAGGGCATCAAATAATTTACCGTGTTCAACAAGGAGGGACGACTATAACTGGTTCTCTGCCACAAGTCTCTGGATGGCATGAGTTTGGATGAGATTAATTCTTGACTGTTCAACAACCACCCTTTCAAGAGCTGCTATCCTCTCGGAATCTGATAAAGTAGCATCAAAATCAAACCTTATGTGAGAAATGTCTTGAGCATACGGTGGAGGAATGCCCAAACTAACTGGAATATCAGAAGTAGTCGGAAAAGTAACTGCGGGTGGTATTGAAACAGGCATCCCCGCAGTAGCAACCAACGTTGACTCAACAAATCTTGCAACAACCTCCGATAGAGTGACAGTAGGAGGTGGCAAGGAGACTATCTCCGGTGCTGTGAATTGAAACGTGGTCGGAGGAACACCAAAAGATGACGATGTGGTCACCACGGGAAAACTTGAGGTAATCGGTACTGTCACAGTCATAGAAGAAGGAACCATAGTCATACCAGATAACGAGGGTGGAGAGAAACGAACCACCCTTGAGCTTTCACCAACTCCTGAACTTTCACCAACTCTAACCTTCTTCGATCTTCGTACCAACTTGTCTAACTCCTCCACATAGTCAGATTCACTGTCATCCAAGTCTTTCTTTCTCTTGCCATGTATTCTTTATTGTCTGACCAGAATCTGTTGTGCTTCAACGATATTATCAGTGGAGGAATCAGAGTCGGTTCTCTCAGAATCCGCCACAGACGTAGCGACCATAGAAACATTCACACCAGATGCCTCAGCTACTGGGGCTCTTACCTCAGCACAATTTGTTCCATGTCAAAGAACCCTTGCCCTCCAAAGGCGACTTCAAGATCAACCTGTTCTTCCGGAGCTGCAACAGGATCAGCAGGCAGTGCTTGCTATACCACAGGTGGTGGTTGAACCACAGGAGGTGGTTGAGGAACATTAGCCTGTTGCGGTGTTGGGTCACGAAATTCATCTCCTGGATGAGCAACATAAGCAGGATTCACCAAATAACCAAACAATGCAGTGTGCCGCGGACGAAGTTCCGGTTTGCTACAAGCACTTGATGACCTACATTGCGCAAAAATTCTCTTACTCACACTTTCAACATAACGGATAGGACGTCGTTGAGGCAGCTTAGGGGCTACGTGATTCAGAATCATCTGGAGGAATCTCGGGTACATCAAAAATCTTTCCCTGGCGACCGCGCGTCTCTGACGATCAATTTCATAAAACACCATCTGACTAAAGCTGTAGGGCTTGTTGTAAGTCAGGGCAGTCATTGCAGATTGCATCGTTGCCCCCATACTGTCTGTACCAGCTTTACGACCAGACATGCGCACTATCATCACGTGCATCAGAAAACGCCACTGATCTAATAAAAATCCCTTTCTCCTTTGAGTGTCACCCAACGGACCCGAATAACCCATACGCAGAAACGCACCATCTCTGAATGGAGCCGGAAAATCTGTTGGATAATTTGTAGTTTCAACCCCGAACTGTAAAGCGACCCTTATTTGATCTGCCGAGAACTGTACCACCTGATTGTTCACTGTAGCGCGCATAACCGGAGGATCAACTCTACAGTCATATTCAACCGTTCGCCAAAAGTCTTCGATATTTGGTAGTGAAATGGGGAGAGTAGTCATGATGGCGTGAAAAATACGTGAGCGAACGAGGAATGAAATGATCTCACGATAGTCGTCTATACCACTAGCATCCGGATCCAAAGTGATATACATGTTGTGACCTGGAAAGAACTGTCGGTTGTTGTCACCACCTTCGTCACCACCAGCACTACCAGCTCCTGCCACAGCAGCCATATCTGCACAACAAACGGTCTAAGTTAGAACATTGACGTAGCAGATCATAACTTCGCCTATTACCATGAGCGAAGTTATGATATCTTTAACTTCGCAGAACCCAACTTCGCCTGACTAAACAGATCAGAACACTTAGGTAAAATTTGCATGTACAGGCGAAGTTGGTAAAATGGCGTAGTTGTGTACAACTTCACCCTAAACCCTAACTTCGCCTTAGAACAAACCAGAATACTTAAACAAAATATTCTTGAGCAGGCGAAGTTAAACATATGGCGAAGTTGAGTACAACTTCGCCTAAACCCTAACTTCGCCTCCATCTGAAACGGCGTAGCACGATGATCCTTTCATGGTTTTGTTTGGTAGTTCTTGAGAATGAAAACATGAAAAGATTGTTCAATTAAGATCTAGAAGACCAAATGGGTTACAAGCACAGTAAAAACAGATAGTTTATCGAGTGTTTAAAGGGTTTCACAAACTATGTCACAAATCGGATCACCAAGGCTCTGATTATCACCATTAATATGAATTACAGGTTAAACCGATCCTACACACCTTTATCACGGACAAGAAACAGATAATAATGAGGTTCGATTCAAGGTATAAGTTCGCCGAGGGTTAGAAGTGTGTGGGTATAAGTTCTCCAAGGGTTTATAATTTGGAAAATATTTGACCAAGTTGACCACCATTTCACCTAATATAGTTTTGAAAATACATGGGAGAAGTTATGGTTAACTTCGCCCCTTTCACAACTTCGCCCCTAAGTCAAACAGCTGGTCAACTTCGCTGTAGTTATAACTTCGCCAGATCCAACTTCGCTTAATAAACGACTTCGCCTTAAGTGAGACTAAAGAAAAAGGAATCAAAACTAGTAACCAAGTGTTTATTAAAACGTACCAAGGTATAAAACATAAAACAAAGTAAAGATAATTAATTAAACGGGATCAAATTTCAGTCTTGACGAGAACCTGCATTTTTTAGAAAAGATCCGAACAGGAATCATACTAATAAAAATCCCTTTCTCCTTTGAGTGTCACCCAACGGACCCGAATCCCATACGCAGAAACGCACCATCTCTGAATGGAGCCGGAAAATCTGTTGGATAATTTGTAGTTTCAACCCCGAACTGTAAAGCGACCCTTATTTGATCTGCCGAGAACTGTACCACCTGATTGTTCACTGTAGCGCGCATAACCGGAGGATCAACTCTACAGTCATATTCAACCGTTCGCCAAAAGTCTTCGATATTTGGTAGTGAAATGGGGAGAGTAGTCATGATGGCGTGAAAAATACGTGAGCGAACGAGGAATGAAATGATCTCACGATAGTCGTCTATACCACTAGCATCCGGATCCAAAGTGATATACATGTTGTGACCCGGAAAGAACTGTCGGTTGTTGTCACCACCTTCGTCACCACCAGCACTACCAGCTCCTGCCACAGCAGCCATATCTGCACAACAAACGGTCTAAGTTAGAACATTGACGTAGCAGATCATAACTTCGCCTATTACCATGAGCGAAGTTATGATATCTTTAACTTCGCAGAACCCAACTTCGCCTGACTAAACAGATCAGAACACTTAGGTAAAATTTGCATGTACAGGCGAAGTTGGTAATATGGCGTAGTTGTGTACAACTTCACCCTAAACCCTAACTTCGCCTTAGAACAAACCAGAATACTTAAACAAAATATTCTTGAGCAGGCGAAGTTAAACATATGGCGAAGTTGAGTACAACTTCGCCTAAACCCTAACTTCGCCTCCATCTGAAACGGCGTAGCACGATGATCCTTTCATGGTTTTGTTTGGTAGTTCTTGAGAATGAAAACATGAAAAGATTGTTCAATTGAGATCTAGAAGACCAAATGGGTTACAAGCACAGTAAAAACAGATAGTTTATCGAGTGTTTAAGGGTTTCACAAACTATGTCACAAATCGGATCACCAAGGCTCTGATTATCACCATTAATATGAATTACAGGTTAAACCGATCCTACACACCTTTATCACGGACAAGAAACAGATAATAATGAGGTTCGATTCAAGGTATAAGTTCGCCGAGGGTTAGAAGTGTGTGGGTATAAGTTCTCCAAGGGTTTATAATTTGGAAAATATTTGACCAAGTTGACCACCGTTTCACCTTTTATAGTTTTGAAAATACATGGGCGAAGTTATGGTTAACTTCGCCCCTTTCACAACTTCGCCCCTAAGTCAAACAGCTGGTCAACTTCGCTGTAGTTATAACTTCGCCAGATCCAACTTCGCTTAATAAACGACTTCGCCTTAAGTGAGACTAAAGAAAAAGGAATCAAAACTAGTAACCAAGTGTTTATTAAAACGTACCAAGGTATAAAACATAAAACAAAGTAAAGATAATTAATTAAACGGGATCAAATTTCAGTCTTGACGAGAACCTGCATTTTTTAGAAAAGATCCGAACAGGAATCATACTTATTAAGTGGCTGTCACATAGATCCATGTTCAGCGGTATTATGACATAAAGAAACAGGTTGTAAGCAGGTATAAAACTTAGTATGGTTTTCATCGCTTCTGTGATACGGATTAGGTTCAATTAAGCTCAAACTTTAGATGGACGTCACATGAGAGATTGTGATGCCTCCTATCTATTCTCAAAGCGTATTTGGCTTTCCCCAAGTCACCCCGAGTTGACTTCGACCCGTAGTGTCTGATTAGTCAATGTGCACACACCTATCTTTGGAGTCTTCTTCCCGTTCACTCTCATGCTTGAAATATTCTTTCTTGCCTCTTTCTTGATATTTGACACAACATAAGCAATATACATGTTCACTCTCATGCTTGAAATATTCTTTCTTGCCTCTTTCTTTCAGAAGGCTTAACAATATACACGTTTTTTTTTTTGTTTTTTTTATAAAGACATTAATACAACTTCAAATTGTAGACAACTGCAAGTCCCGAATCTGGATCACTGCAGGTACTTGACACTATCTTCTCGGGAATCAGAACACTCACGGGCTCGTGTATGACTGGGTAATCACTTTTCTGCCTATCATTCGGAAAGATGTATATGAAAACATGCACAACTCAGAATGATTCTCCACATTAAATCAAGAAGATTTAGTTTGTATCACTTCTACTTTTACGTACCATAGAAAGCTACCATAACATACAATGACTGTTCTTGAGTCTTTTAGGCCTAATAACTTCCCCAGTTAAGCACACAAAAACAGTTTTCTATCACTTTCCAAGGTTGGATCAATTTTCTTTTAAACATTGTATTGAAACTTCTTACGAAGTTATAGACTTGAAAAATTATATCATCTCCCTAAAAAAATTTTAAATTCTATCGCCCCGATCAAGTCAAAGTCTTCAGGTAAACGGCTATCCCGAAGATCCAATGGATCAGCTGGACCGACCACATACGAGTATGTGTCCTTCTAACTAAGTATGAACGACTATTTTTCAGCGAAAGAATAAAAGCCCATCATAAACCGCCCCGGTCACTTTCAGTCATCTGGTTAATGGTTATCCTCATAATCTACAAGTAGAAGTAAGGACCAAACATACCCGAAGATATGTCCTTCAAACTTAAGCAACCGACATAATTTTAAGCGATAGTGATGTTTTTTTTTAATAAACCAGGTTACTCGGGATGGATCATCCCATTAAGCTCAACAAGATTTTGAAAACGGGATCGGTCAAAATTATCCAAAGAATCAACCTTTTCAAGCACAATTAATTTCTTCTCAGTACAATCCCGTATAAAATGATGACGAACGTCAATATGTTTAGTTTTGCTGTGTTTGACGGGATTGTTAGTTACTGAGATTGCAGCAGTGTTATTAATGCAAATAGGAGTTTGAGTGAAATTCAGACCATAATCGCGCAATTGCTGTTGTATCCATAGAACCTGAGAGCAGCAGTTTGATGTTGCCATGTACTCTGCTTCGCAGGTTGAAATGGCTACTGAGGTCTGCTTCTTGCACTGCCACGAGACCAATCTTCCTCCCAAAAACTGACACCCACCGGTTGTTGACTTCCTGTTCTGATTGCAACCTCCATAGTCAGAATTAGTGTAAGCTACCAAATCCAGTTCTCCCCCTTTCATGTACCACAATCCCAACTTAGGCTTGCCTTTGAGATACCGCAAGATTCTCTTCACTCCCTCGGGCTTGCCTGAAAACGAGCACAAAGACAAACTGCAAACATAATGTCAGGTCTAGATGCAGTTAGATACATTAAAGAACCTATGATTGCTCGATATTGGGTGGGATCAACGTCTTCATCACTGTCAGAATCAGCACCCAGTTTGTGGTTGACGCAAACTGGAGTGTCAAATGGGGTGCTATCGTCCATCTTGAAGCGTTTGAGCACATCATGGACATATTTCGTTTGATGAATAAACATCCCATCTTTCTTCTGATCTACCTGCAATCCCAAAAAGAAAGTTAATTCGCCCATGGCGCTCATTTCAAACCTCTTTTTCATGACTGCTTCAAATTCCTGACACATGGTGACTTTTGATGCATCAAAAATGATATCGTCCACATAGACTTGAACAAGTAGAAAATCTCCCCCTTTTTTCTTGACAAACAGCGTGCTATCGATCTTTCCTCTTTCGAACCCATTCTCAAGCAAGTAATCGGACAAGGTTGCGTACCAGGCACGAGGGGCCATGTAGCCCATATAAAGATTTACTCAGTTTGTACACATGATCAGGAAAATCTGGGTCAGGGAAACCCGGAGGTTGTTCAACATACACCACCTCATCGACTTTACCATTAAGAAAGGCACTTTTCACATCTAACTGGAACACTTTCATCTCTTTGTGTGCAGCAAATGCCAAAAATAGTCGAATTGCCTCCAATCTTGCCACATGAGCAAACACTTCGTTGTAATCGATTCCTTCTTGCTGATTAAACCCTTTTACTACCAGTCTTGCCTTGTTCCGTATGATTATCCCTTTCTCATCTCTCTTACATTTAAAAACCCACTTTGTACCGATAGCATTTACGTTATGTGGTTTTTCAATTAATTTCCATACTTCCATCTTCTCAAACTGTGCTAAGTCTTCTTGCATGGCTTCAACCCTGTAGGTTCCTGGTCGGATCGTACACAGGATGTCGCTATCTGCGCAGGTGCGGAATCCCTGCGTAGTTAGTTACGAGCGTAGAATACGTATAAATCAAACACACGAGCAATAACCGAAACACGTTATATTGATAACACGAACACGTGACACGAGGTCACTATAACAGACTGACTTGTAAACACGTAACTCGCTAACCCTCGAACTCACGAACTCTTCAACTCACAAACTGTTACAGTGAACAGTTTATATAAGCACGACAACTTCGCCTCAGGCGAAGTTGTCCACAACTTCGCTTGTTCAACAAGTTCGCCTGAGCGAACTTGTTGACAACTTCGCTCGTTACATAAACATAAACATAAACATAATCAAAAACATAATTACATTACAGACTCGATTACAAACGTTAGACTATGAACTACTGACATACATGTACCAACAGACTCCCCCTTGGCAGTAGCTTCATATCTTGATCTTCAAAGCTTGAGTCTTGTAATCTTGTAGCTTTACGCGTGCGCTCCTTCTCTAACACATACCGACACCACCCTTTGATATTTCCTTGCTTGATCCTTCCAAGCAGGAATGTAGAAGATCTTCTTTTCGTTGAGCATCTTCAGATCAGTTTGCGATAGATTAACAAGATGCATCGGGTCGTAAACCCTAAGCACTTCTTGTTCATCCTCATCTTCCATTACCGCCTCCGCTGTTTCACAATCCACGAACCACCATTTTAGGTCTTTGAGCACGTCCTTGGGCATAAGCTTCATCGGTACTTCTTTAAGGCACCGGATCGGTCTATACTTCATAACCATCCAAGGCTTTCCATCAGCTCTCAAACCTCTATCCTTGTCTTCGACAAGTTTCCCCTTTTGTGGTTTCAGTAGCTCAAACTTCTTCTCCTTAATGCTCTCTTTCCATACGATCTTTCCGATGACTCTAGCCATGTTATTGTCACTTCGATTTATCAACCCCAATTTGGCTAAGTCTTTAACCTCACATTCAGGCAGTGTGTTTAACGATCTCAAAGTTCTCCTGAAGTACTGAATCCCATCATATCTTTTGATCACGAAGAGCCGCAGCTGCTCATCATATATCCAGCAGATAATACCTTTCTTTGCTTCAGCGTATCCCTTAATATTGTAACTCTTTTTGAACATTTTAGGGACCGCCGGTTTCTTCGTCTTTACGAACCATTGAGCACAACCTTCCTTCCAATTCGGCTGCTCTTCCCATTCAGTATCTTCCACAATCGTCTCATCACCCATATCGGGCATCTCAACCTCTGGAATCTCGTGTTCAATATCTTCATCTACTATCTCCCCTTCTTCTATCACACTTTCAACAATAATTTGCTCACCGATCTTTTCAATCTCATCACTCGGCAGCACATCTTCTTCAAGCATAAAATCATCATCATCATCTAGCTCTTTCAACGCGTCGATTACATCATCAACATCATCATCATCACCAGCTGCTTTCTCCTCTCCAGTCATCTTCTCACAATCTTCATTTTCTACCTTAGCCATATTCGCCTGCTCACCAGTTTCATTCGCATGCAGGTTCCAGTTGTATTCACCGGCTTCTCTAGATAGCATGGCATTGACTTCTCTACTAATCCCAGTAGGCTGTGCAGACCGGCCTTGACCCCGTTCAACTCTCTCGTTTCTGCATTCTTTAGCAAAGTGCCCATACTGTTGACAGTTATAGCACCTCACTTTAGACTTGTCGAATCCGGGCCTACCACCAACAAACTTTCTCCCCGTCTTATTCATGAAACGCTTGACTCGCCTCACTATCATGGCCATTTGCCATTGCAAATCCATCTCCTCCAGATCATCAGCATCGATCTGGTCATAATCCTCATCCAAAACAGCAGGGTCCACTATCTTCCCTTGTATGTAGTTCTCATATGAAGCAATAAAAGATGCATAGACTGCAAACTGC
The DNA here is from genome assembly GCF_021521415.1 of Bidens hawaiensis. Classification (NCBI taxonomy): domain Eukaryota; kingdom Viridiplantae; phylum Streptophyta; class Magnoliopsida; order Asterales; family Asteraceae; genus Bidens; species Bidens hawaiensis. The sequence goes on along the minus strand of NW_027498269.1, from coordinate 24,002 downwards.
TCTTCAGCAGATTTGACACTCATTGGCATCTTGGAATAGTTATTGCTTGAGGCACTGGGTGAGAAACTACTGTTGGATGTTTGAGGTTTTGAAGCACTTGAACCTCCAGCAACGAAGCAAACATCACCGTTCATGTTTACTGAAACGTTTCCTTCCTGAGAAGAGTTAGAACCTGACTCTCCTTTGGAGTAGTAAGCAGCAGATTCAGGCTTCGAACTTGAGCCTGAGTTAAGTTTGGCACCATACATACCAGGGTCTTGAATCTGATCTGTTGGTGTCTCTTTACGTACCATATTAAGCTCAAAGGTTCTGAGCCTGTTAACTGCAGTCTCCAAATCACAATTAGGAAAGTCTCTGTCTTCCCTCATCAGAACTGTGTACATTTCCCACTTCGGTGGGAGAGCATCGAGAAGCTTTTCAACTATCTCCTCTTCTCTGTAAGCAATCGAGTAGTTGTTTAGCTCTGTCATTAGATGATAATATCGAGTGATAATATCATCCAGAGATTCGTTCTTCAAATATTTGAAGACAGAGAACTGAGTCTTCAACAGTTTAATCTTCGAGGCACGAATGCCTACGTTCCCTTCGAATCTATTTTCAAGAGCATCCCAAAGCTCTCGAGCCGATGTATACTTTCTGAAAGTATGTAGGATCTCCTGTGGGAGAGCCATAGTGATAGCTGCGTGAGCCTTGCTTTCGGCTTCGTACATCTTCTTCTCCTCTTCATCCATCTTGCTGTACTTCTTAACCACATCACGACCTTCGTACACCATGGTCGGTGGGATATATCCATCCTGGATGCACACCCACATCTTTGCATCCTGGTATTTAATATACTGGATAAACCGATCCTTCCATGCAACAAAGTCGGTTCCTTTTAACAGCCTTGGGGCCTTAGTGGCTGACCCCGCTTCGACTTCCATTTTCACCAATTCAGAGATGTTAATTTGCGACATCTTCTCAAAAACCCGAAAAATTCAAAAATTTGTCCAAACAGTACTAAAGGCGAAGTTAAGAATAACTTCGCTTAAGTGTTAACTTCGCTGGAAAAATTCTTAAATTCCTGTGACTCGGCGAAGTTGAGAATAACTTCGCTTAAGGCAAGCGAACTTAGCAGGTCAGCGAAGTTGAGGATAACTTCGCTGAGGCGAACTTATGAGGCAGGCGAAGTTGTGAATAACTTCGCTTAACCTTATATCTTCGCCGAAACCCTACTTTCAGTGACGGCAACTTCGCCTGAAGAACAGTAACTTCGCCCGATGAACACTGAAAATATTCAGATCTGATATCGACGATTCTGCAGTTTCCGGTCGTTGTAAAGGCTTGAAAATGACTGTATATAGTGATTAGAACTCAATACGAACAAAAACTCGTCCCGTGAATAGGTCAAACGAGACGTTTTCTACACCCGCGTGAAATCCCGAACCTCACAATCGAGCCGATGGCTCTGATACCAATTGTAGGTTCCTGGTCGGATCGTACACAGGATGTCGCTATCTGCGCATGTGCGGAATCCCTGCGTAGTTAGATACGAGCGTAGAATACGTATAAATCAAACACACGAGCAATAACCGAAACACGTTATATTGATAACACGAACACGTGACACGAGGTCACTATAACAGACTGACTTGTAAACACGTAACTCGCTAACCCTCGAACTCATGAACTCTTCAACTCACAAACTGTTACAGTGAACAGTTTATATAAGCACGACAACTTCGCGTCAGGCGAAGTTGTCCACAACTTCGCTTGTTCAACAAGTTCGCCTGAGCGAACTTGTTGACAACTTCGCTCGTTACATAAACATAAACATAATCAAAAACATAATTACATTACAGACTCGATTACAAACGTTAGACTATGAACTACTGACATACATGTACCAACAAACCCACGAGCTATCCTTTAGAGCCATTTGATAATTCTTTGGTTCAATCTGGCTGATGAAGCAGGTGTACAAGCATTCATTTATGATACCCGTGTCTTTAATGCTTGCGTAAACACATGTGTGTTCATCCAAACTTCTTCTTGTTTGAACACCATCAGACAGATTACCTATCACGTTCTCCAAAGGGTGATTTTTGTGAATTTCAGTAGTCTAAACCGGACCGACTTCTAGATTGTTTTCTAAATTTGAAGAGAGTTCATCAGTGTGTGATTGATGTTGAGTGTGAAATGGATTGTAGAATTCTTCTTCAGTAGAGGCAGCAGGAGTATCAACAGTACTTGACGAGGTTGGTTGACTTTCATCGTATTGCGGACGTTGCACAATATTTTCCTCCTCGTCATACAGAATCTGTGAAGCAATTTTCTCATCAACTTCTGCAAAATCCAAGTAAGTCACATTAAAAGATTTGAATAGTTTATCATAGTCGAAAGCTTCAGCAGGTCCCATGCTAGGCCTTGGTGATTTGTAACTCGTAATGTCAGTGTTACAGACCACCTCAACCTTGCTGTTCGATAAATTAAAGACTCTTCTGTTGGAGTCCCAACAACATATCCGACTAAAATACCTTCGTCGGCTTTCTCACCAAATTTCGAGTTTGTCTTTAATATCGAACATGGGGACCCGAAAGGTTCGAGACCATTCAAGTTTGGCTTTTCTACCATGCATAAGTTCATAACAAGTTTTATTTAATCTTTTAACAGTTAAAACACGATTAAGGATATAACAGGCTGTGGCAACAGCCTCAGCCCAGAACACCACGGGAAGTTTAGCATCTGCCAGCATGGTTCTGGCTCCTTCGATTAGCGTTCTATTCTTCCTCTCAGCTACTCCATTTTGTTGCGGAGCATACGGGGCGCTGTACTGATGTTCTATCCCTTTCTGTAAGCAGAACATCTCCATCTGATAGTTCTTGAACTCTGTACCATTATCACTCCTGATGTACTTAACCTTTATCCCAACAATATTTTCAACCTTGGTAATCAAGTTAATTACCAACTGAACTGTCTCATCTTTTGCCTTCAGAAAGTATACCCAATAGTATCGAGAGTAATCATCGGTTACAGCCAAGCAGTATGACGTTCCACCTAGACTCTTTACATTCACAGGACCAAAGAGATCCATGTGTAGTAGGTCTAGGGTACTGACAATTGAGTTAACCTTCTTGGAGTGATGAGGCTTTTTGTGTTGCTTTCCTTTCTTGCACGAAAAGCATTGATCTTCAAAGTTAAAATTCTTCAGGGAAACTCCAAGTACCAGCCCATTCTTGACAATGTACTTCATTTTGCGAAGATGTATATGTCCCATTCTTCGATGCCATAACTCTGACTCAGACTCAGTTGCCTTTGACAGAAGACATGACTCTTCTGTTGTCATCTCAGTTGATCTCATATCCATTACATATGTGTTCTTTTCTCTTGGAGCTTTCATCACTACCCAGGCCTCTGGTATCTTGAAACCAGGATAAAGAACGATTGCCTCATTTTTTGTAAAATGCACCGTGTATTCTTTGTCACAAATCTGAGATACACTCAACAAGTTATGATTCAACTCTTCCACAAAATTCACCTTCTCTAACTTCATTCTTCCATTCGTCACAGTTCCAATACCACTGATTCTACCTCCAATTTCTCCAGCGAAACTAACCCTTCCTCCTTGAACAGATTTCCAGTCACGTAACAATTTCTTGTTACCACTCATGTGCCGGGAACAACCACTGTCAACAACCCACATATTGTTTACAGCCCCGTTTGACTGTTCCTGCACAATTAAAGAAATAGATTAAAATCTGGGGACCCAAGACCTACTGGTCTTGGGTCGATTAAATCTGTTGTCCGGCATCCAGTACTTTAGTTGCCCAAAGTCAGTTTGAGGCTGGTTTCTGTAAGTTCTGAAAGGAAACCTTCTAGAGGACTGGCTATGAGGCCATCCACATCTTAGTGAATTAACTGAATTATAATTGTTGGATTGGTAGTTTACTGGGAAATAATGAGATTGATTTCTTTGAAATCTTGGATTAGTCCAATGACTGAAATTTGGGGGCCTCATACCTCTAAATTTTCTATGTTTTAGAGGACAATCAGCAACAAGGTGTCCTACTTTATTGCATCTGAAACAACTTCTGTTTTGAACTTTCGTCTCAACAGTTGTTGCAGATGTCGAGGTTGCGTTACTACCCGTTTGTCTAACATATGGTGGGACGAACGGATTTAGGGAAGAATTCTTTTCATTGTGCTTATATTCCTCTCCACGTTTTAGTAACACTACCTCTTCTTTTATCTCACCCAATTCGGATGACTTGTCCGAATTTGATGAGACAGAGCTAGGGACAGAAATTTCAACATTAGAACTTGACTTACTCGTTTCGCTCTTATTAACTTCAGTTTCTTTAGTCGAAATTTTGATTGGAACTGTCTGACTAATCTCAACATTAGCAGATTGTTGATTACTAGGATCATAAGTATAGTTATTGTTATACGGTGGTGGAACTTTAGAAAATCCAATTCCTCCTTTGTTAACCGGGGAACGTTGAACACTTATGATGTGATCTAGCATTGCTGAAGAATTTCTAAATTGTTCAATTTTTCTGTTTAGTTCCACCACTTTTACCTGGTAATCAGCTATCTGTTTATCTTTTTCAGCAATTAGTTTGGTCTTTTCTTCTAACACTTCATAACTAAGATCAATTACTTGTATTTTTTCAGCTAGACTGGCTTTAAGACTTCTGATATCCTTTTCACTAGCTTTTATTTTTACCGAGTAACTGTTTTCTCTAGTTTTAGTATAGTGATGATCTTCTTTTAAGGTTTTAAATTGTGTGTCCAAACTAACAAACTGATCAGTTAATGTTTTCAATTGTTCAGACAGATTTTCACATTGTTCACAATGAAGTTCGGAACTTACCTCAGAGAGCTGATCGTTCACTTCTGCCATATATGCTTGATTTTCTCCCGTCTCCCTCTCACTTCCTCCAGTTTTGATGTTTACCAAATTAGCCTGTTCGAACACTTCCTCAACTTGTATATTCCAGTTGTATCCACCATTGTGTCTAGATACCATAGCCCTATTTTCACTACCGCCCCCATTCTGTTGTGCAGGCCTGTTCTGACTTCGTTTGACTCTCTCATTTGTACATTCCTTAGCAAAGTGAACATTTTGTTGACAGTTGTAACATCGAACCTTTGATTTTTCAAACCCTGGTCTTTCTCCAACGAACTTTCTACCCGTTTTCTTCATGAATCTCTTTACCCTTCTTACTATCATAGCCATCTGCCACTGCAGGTCCATCTCTTTCAAATCATCAGCATCGATATTATCATAGTCTTCATCCAAAGTTGCAGGGTTGACTATTTTACCTTTGATGTAGTTCTCATAAGATGCAATGAAGGATGCATAGAGAGCAAACTGTTGTTCAGCTGATTTAACACTCATGGGCATCTGTGAGTAGTTGTAGCTTGGAACATTTGACGAGAAATTTCCAGTTGTGGCTTGAGGTTTTGAAGGATTACTACCTCCAGCTACGAAACATACATCACCATCCATATTGAGAATCACATGACCATCTCGAGTTGAGTTTGAGTTTGATTCTCCCTTTGAGTAGTAGGCAGAGGATTCTGATTTTGAACTTGAGCTTGGAGTGACTTTCGCACCATACATTCCTGGATCCTGAACCTGATCAGTTGGTGTCTCCTTCCGAACCATGTTAAGTTCAAAATTTCGTAACTTATTGACCACTGTTTCCAAATCAATCTTGGCAAATTCTTTATCTTCTCTCATCAGAACAGTGTACATTTCCTATTTCGGTGGAAGAGCATCAAGAAGTTTCTCTACTACCTCTTCATCCTTGTATTAAATGGAGTAATTACTTAGTTCGGTCATCAAGTGATAATATCTTGTGATGATATCGTCAAGTGATTCATTTTTCAAATACTTGAATACAGAGAATTGGGTTTTTAGCAGCTTTGTCTTGGAGGCACCGTATCCCCACATTACCTTCATATCTATTTTCTAGTGCCTCCCATAGCTCTCTAGCAGTTTGTATTTCTTGAAGGTATGAAGAATCTCTGTGGAAGAGCCATTGTTATAGCTGCATGAGCTTTACTCTCTGCCTCATACATTTTATTTTCCTCCTCTTCCATCTTACTGTACTTCTTAATCTGTTCACGACCTTTAAACAAGGATGTTGGTGGAATGTATCCGTCTTGAATGCACACCCACATCTTAGCATCTTGATACTTCACATACTGTTCAAACCGATCTTTCCATGCAACGAAGTCGGTACCCTTAAGCATTTTTGGAGCTTTAGTTGCTGAACCGGCTTCAACCTCCATCTTTACCAGTTCTGTGATGTTTATTGAAGTCATAGTTGAAAGAAACACGACTCGAAATAAAAAGAAAATACTTTCTGTGAACAGTGATCAGATAGCGAAGTTGTTACAACTTCGCTTGAAGCTTAACTTCGCTTGAAGCTTAATTTAACTTCGCTTGAAGCTTAACCTCGCTGCTTCTCCAACTTCGCCTCTTATTAACTTCGCCACGTGGCAGCACCTAGTGCCACCGTGTGCCACGTGGCACACGTGTCACAATGTGTCAGGTACCCCATCGCGATACGTGATGGGGTTCTCCTCTGACTCATCGCGTAGCGCGATGGGTCAGGAAAATCAAAATTTCATTTTCAACCCTCAAGTTGGATTTTGGCAATTTTAGTCCCTAGACTTTGGAAAGTTAATACTTTTGAACTCGAAATTTTCACAATGTTACATTCTGGCCACTTCCACCCCCACCAGTAGCGGGTTTATTCTTTGGGCACTCAAAACTTAAATGGCCCATTTCCTTGCAATTGAAGCAGTCATCTTCTTCTTCCAACAATTAGCAGCGTCATGTCCCGTACGATTACAGGATTCACAGACTTTAGGAGACGGGGTGAAATTGCATCGGCCCTTGTGGTACCTCCTACATGTCTTGCATGGTGTAGAGTTGTTTCGAGTTATGCCCTTTCCTTTGAAGTTGGAACTTCCTCCAGTCTTTCCTTGAGCAACTGTTGGTGTCACCTTCTTGTCCTCTTCTTTGTTGCGGACCATGCCGCCCATCAAGTAACCATCCAACTCCATTGCAGAGTCAGCGGTTTGAGGCAGTGCGACCTCACCATGTCGCGGATTTCCCGCGGAAATCCCCATATGTATCTTGTGACTTTGCTGGACTCAGGGTTAACCAGCTGGGGAACAAGGCGATAGTACTCGAGGAATTTAGTATTGTATTCACGAAGATTTGTCCCCACGACCTTATGATTGAGGAATTTCGTTTGGATCTGATCGGTTTCGTGCATAGGACAAAATTTTCCCATCACCATGGTGTTAAACTCATCCCATGACAGACCATACATCACGTTTCTTCCCTTACTCATCAACAACGCATTCCACCACTCATGTGCTTCTCCTTTGAACAATAGGGCGGAATATTTAATCTTCTCCTCCTCAGAGCACTTGCTTGTTATAACGATGGTTTCCATTTCCTCGAGCCATCTCACAGTTGTGATGGCCCCTTTGTCACCATGGAACTCTTTCGGTCCATAGTATTTAAAATCTTTAAACGAACACCAACTTATTTTGAGTTTCTTGAACTTACGTCTAACTCCACCATCGGCGTTAGACTCATGCACACTCTCCTCGACACGAGACGGATTCGGACGAGATCTTTCAGATTTTCAAGAGGGATGAACAGAAGGATTAACATATCGGGTATGTTTGGATTGTCTAAATTGAGATCTAAACTCGGATTCTTCCCTAACGGCTTTCTTAATCATCATTTGAATTTTGTTCATACATTTTTTAGGAATTTCTTCCTCTCGCTCGTTCTCGGGGCCTTTCCCCTTGTCTTTTATTTCTTTCTCTTTACAAGCATTTTCGTTGTTGTTACTTTGTTCAGACATATTTCTTTTTCTTTTTCAACTAAGTCTGAAATTTTAACAACATTTCTTTTATTAAACACACATTTTTATTTATTATACATTTATATGTATCCCAAGGATATATATTTCATATTACACATACTTATATATATCGTTTCAACGATATATATATAACTTGTCATATCATTACATGAGAACGTTTCAAACGTTCTTTATTTATACACATAACATACAGGACTATTTTTACACACATAACTTCACATCGTATTCCACCATCTACAGTTCTTCAAGAACTTCTTCACAACCTTCGTTAGTTTATTGCAGTTACGAAGGAGTGTTTCTCCAACCTTCTTCTTTTTCCTTCCTTCTTCGTCTACCTTCTTCCTCCAATCATCAGTTTCGTGTAAGGCACGATCCAAATGCTCTTCATATGATTGCGGGACTACGTTGAGGTATCCATACTGTGGAGGTGGGTCGCGGTAGCCCAGTGTCACCATCTCGTAGTGATTCCTCGGTTCTGGATACGGAACATATTCCATGTCAGATGAAAGGTAGAGGTAGGTCTTGGCGGCTTGGTTCTGTTCTCGGATCTCATCAGCTTGCTCTTGGATTGAGGGAATTTCTCCTTGAAATGGTGGGAAGCTAGATGTAACGATTCCGGCAAATCCAGGTATACCCTAGCCGGTATATACTATTTACGTGTCATTTAATATTGATTATATGAGTTATAGTACGTATATACGAGTATATATGATTCATAGTACGAATCATACTCGATTATATAGTGAATCGTATTGGAATTACAATTAACCTATGAACGATTATTGAAACCCGAACGAATCGGGAATTACATTATAGACGAAGTATATAATGTTTAGTGATGTTTACGAAGTATTAATGCTTCGGGATAAGTGAATTATAGCACAGAAAAAGGATTTCGATTTATTAGTACGTCGGTACGATAAACGAAACCTTTAACATCAAACCAAGCAAGAGACGATCGATCAAACCGAAAAAGATGCACAAATACCGACAATACGATGTTTTAAGTCATTTAATGTCATGGGTTAAGTTTTTAAAAGTTTTTAAATCAGTTTTATGTAAATTTTATTTTAACCCGAAAAACAACCATTTTAGGCTCGTTTTAAGCCGAATTACGAGTTTAAACGAGAAACGAACTGAACCAGATTATCCACAACATTATCCGGATTGAGTTCTAAATGGTTGCGCACGAATAGGTTGCTAAACGGGTAATTATTTGTGCTAAAAAGAACATAAAAACAAATTTTTAAAGCTTAAAACGTGTAAACCGGCAAAACTCGCATAAGCGAGCTGACTGGTATATGAAAACCCTAAAAATGGACCATTTCCATAAAACTAAGTAAATTAAGTAAAAATAAATCATCCGAAAATAATTCGGATGATTTGGGTAATTTTACCCGATTTTACTGTTTCCGGCACCTAAATGACGGAAACGGGCCCGCGGCCAAAAGTGTCCAAACCAAGCTCTAATTTCATCACTTTAACTAAATTAACAGTCAAACACCATTTTTGGGTCGGGTGTGACCAAACTCATTTTTGAAACTAAAAACGGATAACCGTGCTAGGCACGCAAATCAAGGAAATCATAAAAATGATAATTTTGACCGTCAGACTCTAAGCAATGTCACAATCTGAGTCCTTAGAAGTGTCACGGGGTTAACATTGTCCCCGAATCGAGTACAGTACTGGGCTAACAATGTCCCCAGATGTACCGATTGATACGTATTTAATTTATGGGAATTATATAGTAACGACTAGATATTATATTACAGATCCAGGCTTATAGCAGTTCATTGTATCACGTCCCGACTCACAGAAAGGTGAGTTTTCACGAGCCCCTTTTTACTGAACTGTTTCTAAATATTTTCCCGGGGCGGAAAACATGTCTTTATTAAAGTATTTAAGTACATACCGATCGTATGGAAACACTTGTATATTTATATATATATGTTTGATGCACAGAATATATAAATTGTTTATCGTGTGTAATTGTTCTGGGGTAACATAGTTCCCAGAGGTTATTATTGTTCTGGGGTAACGTAGTTCCCAGAGGTTATTATTGTTCTGGGGTAACATAGTTCCCAGGGGTTATTATTATTCTGGGGTAACGTAGTTCCCAGAGGTTATTATTGTTCTGGGGTAACATAGTTCCCAGAGGTTATTATTGTTCTGGGGTAACGTAGTTCCCAGAGGTTATTATTGTCCTGGGGTAACGTAGTTCCCAGAAGATTAATGGAAATGCTCTGGGGTAACATAGTTCCCAGCATAATTTCATTGCTAATAAATGGTTATTAAAATGATCTGTCAGTGTTTATTTAAATTAGTGAAACTCACCAACTATTCGTAGTTGACCCGTTTTCTTACATGTTTTTTAGGTATGCCCAAGTTGGAATGATTGAAATGTGCTTAATTATCTGTGCTACCTGTTGGAAGCTTGCTGCTCTATATTTTGTAATGAATATAAATTAATGTCTTATCGGTAAAATATGTATGTAACACCTAGACAGTAACGAAACTCGCAACAATGTAATATGTTATAAGTTAATGTAGTGGTATTTTCTTTATAAGCAATGCTGTTGATATCAGATGTGTCTGTTGCATCCCGTGTACGTTTCCGCTGCAGTTAACGGGGTGTTACACTAGACGAAGCTTGGTTCTTGAGTTTCTCAAGATATTGGACATATGGGTCCATAGAACCATAGCTCGGGTTTTGGGAAGTGAGTGATCCATTCATTGAGCTTGACATCTCGTTAGGATTCTCAGGATGCTCTTCTTCCAGTTCTTCCTTAGACTCTTCCTCAAGGTCCTCCTCTTCATCGGGTCCTCTTCTTCATCGGGATCCTCCACTTCATCGGGTTCTTCTTCTTCTTTCGTTCATCTTCCTCCATAGGTTGTGTAGTTTCCTCGTTTATTGAGGGCATCTGGAAAATTTCAGAGGGCATCATTACCCTCATCTTTGGTTTGCGGGATGGTCCTTCACCGTTGTTTGGTTGGGAATTCACTTCATTGAAGGTGGAGCTTCCGGCATGCCATTCTTGTTGTTCAGAGAGATATTTCATCCACGCGAAGGATGGTTGAGAGTTTGGTAAGTATCCTGTTGGATAATATTGTGGTATCTCCGAGGGTTGGTAAGTGGGGATTTCTGTTGGATGGTACGTCGGTATTTTGGAGGGATTATACATCGGTATTGTCGGTGGATGGTAGCTCTTGAGTGTCTTGGTGGCTCAATTCCTTGCTTCGGTGGACTATCAGGAACATCTATTGGGTAATGTCTGCTTCTGGGGTAGTGCACGGGTTTGGTCAAGTCGTGTTCCACATCTTGGTTGAAGTATGCTTCATAATACCCATCACTTATGTTGTCTTCGGGTAAGGTTCGGCAATTCCAGCCTCTTTTGCCTTGCGCGTAAAGTCTACTATATGAGCTTTGAATGACATCTAATATTATGGGTGGTTTAGAATGTAGAGAGGGAAAGAAAGGGTACCATCCTATCTTATCCTTATAACAAGTAAACAATTATTTCCTATACTTGGATCGAAGCTTGGGTATTGTTTTATGATACCCAATTCGCTAAGATCGATGGCTCTGATACCAACCTGTCACACCCCATCTTAGGCCAGGAGCGTGACCCAACAGTTTGTACCACAATTGTAAATAGATCAGAGTTGCATTAGTTTGCGGAAGACTTAAAAATTTAAGAATCAAAACATAACTTTTATATATACATTCAAAGACGGGTTTATAACATACCCGTTTAGAGTTGTTAACAAAAGATTACTTGTTTATGTTTACAAACCACCATTTATGTTTATACAAAATAAAATCCGAGCCATCGGATATATAAGCACTTCATCACTCCAAGTGCTAAACTTGTTCACCTGCAAAATGTAAGAAAATACGTCAGCAACGAATGCTGGTGAACACGCTGACGCAAAATAACTTCTTTTACTTTATTACCCCTCGAGACTACGCCTGTCTCGGCCCAACGTGGCTTAGGAATAACAAAGTCAAACAACACATTATAAACTAGAGCCTCTACTCTAGGTCACCTCAGCAAACACCGCAGCGTTCGACTTAGTTAAGTACTCGTAAATATACACATAAGGTCGTACTCCTTGCAGGAGAGCATCCTACGACCAAGGGTGGTGCGATCATGCCCATACATCGCATAGTACCACCTATGTAAGGATCCAGACATACGTATACCACATCCTGAGGGCTAGGTTCATACCCATAGTTATAACGGTTTTAGGAACACATAGTTCCTTGTAAACTATTTCATATAACAAGTTTGACTCATTTGAAAACAAGTTAAAAAGTTTGGGGGCGTATTCACCTTATCTTTAGGATCGGCTTCACTCACCGTCCAAGGGTCTTTCCCTTCTTTATCTCGCACCTATAGTACGAGTATAAATATTTGTTAGTCGGATACACGATCCGGCTTAAGACCTTTAGTCTTATCTCAATCCTCGATGAACCTTTAATTCATTTTCTTTTACTTGAAAACCTTTAGTTTAAAAGTAAATTATAAACCTTTAGTTTATATAGAAACCCGACGTTTCTTCTTCTCCAAGAAACATAATCATTTTCTTTTATTATTTAAGAATACTCTTTGTTCATTAAATAATATTTTCATAACAAAGAATATATACATATATACTTGCACATATATATATGTATTCACCATATTCAATAATCAATCTTTTATTCATTTCTTTGTTATGTTTATTTCTCTATTATCGAGGTATCGAGTATAACCTCGACTTAAGGCCAAAGCCTTGAATATAATGATATTATATTGAATTGTCGTTACGCCAAACCTCATTGGCGTTTAGAATTTCCTAGGGACTTGAGCAGCACTCCAACGCCGCTTCTTTTCTCGAACAAATCAACGAACGCCAATCTTCAACACACGATGACACGCTTATCGAGACTCATGGCCATTACGACAAACACCTTCTTGGTATGTGGGTGGAGGGTGGCACGCACTTTGACGAAACGTTGTACACAAACGAGAGATCGTGGCACACTTATCGAGGTGAATCGAGGGTCGGGTTTATAATACTTAGAGAGATGTTAGAGAGTGACTTGAGAACTGATTTGTGGGATGCCAAGAATGAAACCCGGACCTTGCTATTTATAGACATTATTTTGGACCCCATCGCGCTACGCGATGGGCTCCTGGGCACCCATCGCGTATCGCGATGTAGCCAGGTGAGTTAGCCCGTAGGCCTGCCACGTTTCGACACGTGGCACGCGTTGCGATGCGTGGCACCACGTGGCGGCACGTGGCACACGTTGTGCCACCGCTTGCCACGTGGCACACGTGTCACAACGTGTCAGACACCCTATCGCGTATCGCGATGGGAATCTCTTCTGACTCATCGCGTAGCGCGATGGGTCAGGAGAACCATATTTTCATTTTTAACCCTCTAGTTTGGATTTTGGCAATTTTAGTCCTTAGACTTTGAAAAGTTGATACTTTGAACTCGAAATTTTCACGTTGTTCCATAACATTAGCCTGAAAGTGCCCAAATAGAAAGAAGTGTTGCTATCCTAGGAATAGGCGATAAATAGATATCTTTTTGAGTTTACGAAAAGTTGTGTCAAGCTTTTTCTTGAATGCTAAATGTTTGATGTGTGATGTAAAGCAAAGGGATAGAGCGGATCCTCTTTATGTCCACACCGTTGTACAAGGTTCTTTGGAATTGATTCTTTGGTACTGCTTGAAAGTTGAAACATGTCAGGTTGGTTTGGAACGACCTTAAACATTTTTCTTAAATCAGTTATAGATATTTAATGTTTTAAACATGATTAAAAATACCTATATTACTTCAATATTCAATTATTCATCTTACTTTTTTGTACGAGCATGTTAGGAGGGTTTATGCATTTGAGTACATTTGAGATGTTCAATCCGCTCAACCCATTTTCTTTTTACCTCTTTAGTGATATAACATAACCCCAACCTGTTCTTGTGTAAATTGGTCGGTATTTTTAAATAGTTTAAGCTTGGTAGTTCTTCATTTTGGGCAAAGAAGGTGGAGTTATATTTGCCATTACAATACATTTTACCTCTGATGCACAAAAACGCTGCCATGGTGCCGTACCCCATCCCGGAAACTTGCCAGGGACGGAAACGCCGTCGGGGACGGCGGGAAACGTTTCTTGACTGTTTTCGTGATGTTGGGGACGGTCGTTGACCGTTTCGAAGATTCAAACGTGGTTTCGAAACGTTTCCTGAACGTCGGGGACCATTATTAAACGTTTCTGGCAGCATATTTCGGTGCCGGAGCTGTTTGCCGGAAACAAGGAAGAAGAAGTCTGGTTGTGAATAGCGGCTAGGTTATTTATTAGGTTTAAGTAACTTTAGATATTTTAACATTTACCCCTCTAACTTTCAATTGTTTGTATCTAGTCCTCAAAACTTAATTTTTAACATAAAAATTTTAAAATTAGTTTGTATTTCAATATTTAACCCTCTCTGTTATTACTAAGATTGATTATGATTGATTTTGAAAGACTTATGATTGATTATCATTGGAAGATGTATGAATTTTGAAGTTTACATCAACGTATGAATATATTTTGGGCTTTGTGGTACATTATCTATAATATTATTTATTTTTTATATGCATTTATTGCCGTACCCTTGCCGTACCCGTTTCTTGATTTTTTGAGTTTTGCCAATTCCCGTTCCCATACCGATGCCTGTTTCCCGTTCCCGTATCAGTTCCCGTGCAACATAGCATTTTACTGTTGCCACTGGTGTGCAAACAGTAGATAACATTTCTCTAATCTTCTTATATGTTACACCCACCTTTTTAATATATTGTTGCAGGGTTACTTCAACAGACTATTTTGTTATCATACACAGTTGTTCTAAGGGTGTAAACGAGTTGAACCGTTCGTGAACAACCTGAGATCGACTCACAGAAGGTTCAAATCAAATCGAGCTTAAACAAGCCTGTGCGTCACATATTGAGTTTGACTAGTATCGCGAGTCTAAACTGGCTTTTATTTTATAAATATAGTATTTATTATTTATATAGTAAAATATACAATTACATGAAATTTTGAAAAAACAAAAACTAAATAATATATATTTTGTCATATAATTATGAATTTGTATTAAAATAATTATATATGTATATAAGTTTAATTATTAATTATTTACTAGACAATAAGGTCGAGTTGCTGACATAGAGCTCAAAATGAATCGATTTAAAGCTCAAACTCTCAGCTCAGCTTGTCTCGCATACATCCCCCTATGTTGTTCTGGTGTACTACTTACTATGTGCATAGAAAATCTGCATATAAATTTATGAAATTCAATCTAGTTCGCCTTTGAGAACACTTAATTACTATTCGTGATTTAACGAGAGGGCACGTTTAAAATTTATGGGATTTGTTTTTCATGCATTTGTTAATCATCAAACATTTGTTATTTGGTCTAGCAATTTACCGGTTTTTCATATGAAGATGGTTTTATTGGACTTAACTAAACCGGTTATGTAACTTGTTAATAGTTATATATATGTGTAAGTATTTGTAACTATGTCGTATTAACTACCTATAGTAGTTGTTTTTATAGATCTGGTCTCAGTAAGCATTAAGGGGATTGGGGACCATTTTAAATCTAGCTAGATCAACTCGTTCCGACTAGAGAATTAGTGTTTTATCATTTGCATTCAGGAGCACTACTAGAAAAAATGCCTTTAACGACACGCATTGTGTGTCATTAAAGGGTACAGATGACATGCAAATGCGTGTCGTTGAAGCCCCAGTCATAAAATGAAAATGACACGCATGTGCATGTCATCTTTTAATGACACGCGACACACGTTTATGACACAGAATTACGACGTGCAATTATGCGTGTCATGGTTTTAAATGTTTTAAAAAATAAAATTCAGTATTTTTATTTTATAAATATTAAATAATAATATTATTACAAATTAAAATAAATATATATTAAAACAATCCATTTTAAAATGTATACATCATAAGTCAAATATTCTAACAAATATTTCAAAGTAAAAAATTATTGTTAGTACAAACTATCACTAGGAAAAAAAAGAGTCGCCGCAAAACTCGACCATTCTTTGCAAATACTATCAAAATCAGCATCCTTGTATTCATCCTTGCTTCTCCCAACCTGAAAAAAAATTAACAAAGAAAATGTTAGAACTCATTTCAAACAAAATCAAATCCTTATTAAAGCAAATTAACACAATATTAAATATTATTAAAGCAAATTAACTTAACAAGAATGTCGGCTCTCAAAACAGTTAATTATTATTAAGTTAAATGCTATTACCTTTTTTCTTCTTCGATTGTATCTTCCTCCATGGAGTCAACAGAATCATCATATTCTACTCGTGCCTATAGCCTTTCTTGAAGATTACCTAAACACAATTAACAATAATAAGAGTCATAATACCAACATTTGTAACTTTAGATACTAAACAACATACTGAGTATACCTCAACTTCTACAAGAGAGAAATAGATTGTGTTTTTAGTATTCAGAACTATTTAAGCGATCAATAAGTAAAATAATTAGTGAGCTCGTTTTTTTTACATTCTAGTAATTAATAATGCCACCCTTTATTTAAACCACCTTGCACATAATCCATTTAAAAAAATATATGTAACTTACTTGAGAGACAGAAAGTTACTGGCGAGTCACACGTCATCTTCAGATTTCATCATACGTTTTATTTTCATCTTTCTCAGACAACCATCCCTACTTCGTTATCGGGATTTATGGTGCGTGCTTATTTGAAGAGAAACTTCACAGTACCATTTTGAAATGAACTCGCCATTTTTCACTAACCCGTTCCGAGTTGACAATGTTTATTCCAACCAAAAGATAAAGAGAGGCCATCTTCTCACCCTAAAACATACAATAATAAAGTAACTAAATGCAATATTTTATCAAAATCAACAACTTAGCCTAACTAGGGAAATTATTTATAGACCTCATATTTGGCATTGTTGTGACGCATAATCATTGTGGTTAATATAACTAATTAAAACTTTAAATTACCTGTGTTTCCTACAACCGCCCATGGTTTCCCACGAATTGTTGGCTTAGGAAATGAATCCACCATTTGTAAGTTAGGAAGGGAACATGATGATAGTTTGCCCCTGGACTTGCATATACTATGTGTTGTGTGTCTTCTTGATCCCTTTCCTTCTTTGCAATAGCAGCACTGAGATTGGCAATCTGAAATACGACATGATTTTAATCTATATAGTTTCTTAGAATCATAACAAAGATACACAAACTATGAAAAATAAACCATGTTCTTCGAGGGTCCTTCACATCTGCACTATCTTTATGTACTTGTGCAGCAGCAAGTTCAACAGTCGCCACTCACTCAGCAATCTTAAGTGTACTGAGTGTTTCTCCAACAACGTTCAGTTCCGGGCTCATATGAACAAACATCAGTATCTTGGCTTGCCCTCCTAACAATGATATAAAAAATTTAAGTTTGGAATGAAACCATAATAAAGATAAAAAGACTTTGAAGCTTTATAAAAACTTTTACTTAACCAAGTGATTCTTGAAGTAATTATGTGAGCTTGTTATTTCTATTATGTATGTGTGAATTATTTTGATCAACTGAACATAAAAAACTCTAATTTTGATGCTGCACATTCTGTGCAGCAGCTGCTCAAGCTGGGTTTTGACCCTTTTTAAATCTCAGTTAGTTCAGCATGTTCAAATACCAAACATAGAAAACTCAGAGAGCTTACCGACCATATAAAATACACTTCTATCGGAGCTACTGTTAATTTTATACAAATTTTATAAGCACGGATAAGAAGCACTTAGTGTTGTCAAACAACTTGCTGAACATTTTAAGTAGCTGCGGAAATCGGCCTTTTTGAATCCCTTACATTCCGAGTTAGATTCTCACTTTCAAATATGAAGCATAGAAGACTCGAAGAGCTTTTTAGAAATATAAAATACGACATAAACTGAGACTCGCTTCATTGTCAGCAGCTAGATTTTTGATTTTTATTTTCAACAGGTTTGTTATCTTAGATTTATCAACTTCAAACATCGTCTTACATTCAATGACCACCACTATGACCCGAACCACTTTTTCTAATCATTTTAAGCACATTATTAAGACAAGTTTGAGTTTTTACCAAGCTAGTCAACTTGAAGCTAAACATATTTTCACAAATAACTTAGCAACAGCTAGTCATCTAAGCATATACTTTACTACTTATTTTATTGAGGCATTTACACAAACACCTTATGTGCACATTCAAAATAATCATTAGAAATTAGAAATTAGCATAAAAAAAACATTTGTAACAAAGAAGCTCATATTTGTAACTAAACTCTAAACATCAATCTCTCAAAAATGCTCTTAAATCACGAATCAATGCCTAAGTTCTAATAACAACACCACTAGTTAAAAAACGAGATTCAAAAATCAAATTTGTGAATAATCAAACCAAGAAATCAAACTTTGTTATTAATTTAGGGTTTAACAACCAAAACAAAACCTGGATCACGGGTTTGTCGAGGATCACAACGAGGGGTTTCCCCTAAAATCGGGAAGAAGATCGGCTGTAATAAAACATGGTTTCTGTTGTGGTTGATGATGACGTTGTTGATTGTTGATAAACCCGATCACAATCAGAAATTCGCAGGTCTCGCCATGTTCGCCTCTTTGAGAATTCTAGGTTTTGAATTTGGGGAAAATGATATTCATGTTGTTACCTTACTCTTTAGCCTTTTGGCAGATGGGTTTGAATTTGGGAAAATAACTTAGGCGGTATTTTGAGAGAAATAGGGCTGAGGTTGAAAATTTTATTTTGATTGAGAGATCACTCGCATTTGTGACACACATCCTTATTTTTTTAAATTATGACACTGTTTAATGACATACAAAAATAATTGTCATAAATCTTTTAATTTTTAAAAAACATGACATTTTTTTAATGACTCGCACAATTGCGCGTCATAAATCAACGTGTCATTGTACGCATATCATTAAAGCCCTTTTTTCTAGTAGTGGAGACACAATTTTCAGATGGGTGTAAAATAATGTCAAACGGTTATGGAAAAAACGAACTGGTAAAATATGATTGAGTGAATTCTAATGGTAGATCAGGTGGACTTTAGTCTGTCTGGGACTCCTCTAGGTTCACGGTGTTTAATATTGTCAAGGAACAAATTTTCTTGTGATATGTGGACAATTGCCGGGAGAAAAGCAAGTGATAAGCATCCCCCCCCCCCCCCCCCCTTTCCCTCTTGGCATGGCGGCAAAAGAAGTCTTTGGCAGGAAACTATTGGCTTAAAATGAGTTGGGTAGCTAGGACGGTGGATTATTGCGGGGGATTTTAATGTAGTTAGGTGTGAACAAGATAGACATAATACGGAATACGTTCAATCGGGAGCGGATGCATTCAATGAATTCGTATTTGAAGCCGATCTTCAGTTCTTCACGAGTACAACATGGGTGGTATAAAATGTACATTTGACGCGGGTCAGGGACCTCGATTAGCCAACAAGATCGAATTTTTGTGTGCATGTATTTTCTCTCACGTTGGCATGATAAATCTCTCACTGCCCATCCATGACTTGGGTCCGCTCACGTTTGTTATCAAGCGGATAAAGTATTGGTTGCCAAGCTTAAAAGATTAAATTTTGGAGTAAAGACTGGTGTCGAGTATGGAAGGAGGCATAGATGGGTGAAATGATAGAGAAAATTCATATCTGTAAAGAGTTTGATCGGCTTGCCGAGTTGAGAGAACTTTCAGAGGAAGAGGTAAACACTTGGTCAAACGATAAGCACATGCTCAAAGAATTGGAGCTTTTGAAGCTGGATGATCTACGGTTGAAATTCCAGATAAAGCGGGCTTTGGAAAGGGATGAGAACTCTTATTTCCATGGGATCATGAACGCCGACATTTCATCCAATCGGATAAATGGTGTAACAGTCAACGGTGTTTGGAAATCAAATCTTAATCGGGTAAAAACTGTGGCATGGAAATTCTTTAGAGACAAATTCAAAGAACCGGTCACAATTAGGCCATCATTCTCAGGTGAGGGTTTGTTTTCCCCTTTGTTCATCGTACTCCAGGTTGTTAAATTTAGCATTGTTGTTGCAAAAAACGATCTGTCAGATGAAAACCTGGTGGTCCTAACTATCTCGAGAACTCTAGTATAATAGAGTTTTGGTAACAAGATTTCATAGAGTTTTGGTAACAAGATTTCATGGGGATACATGTTTCACTAGAACCAAATATGAAAGTATTTAGAGTTTTAAATTGAAGTTAATATTCTAATTTTTGTAAAACGAATTTGACAAAGAAAGGGCCAATATCTAATAATCTAAATGTGATTTCAAAAAAAGAAGTATTTATCTTAAAAAAATATGAAACAATCAAACAAATACACATCAGTTTCCATTGTCAAGAAATCCAACAAACGGCCATCGTGCATCTCTTTCACATGAACACACATGCCCCACAATTTGTCTCATCTCTTTCGCATATACACCACACCACCCACCAAAACTCATCTATCCATTTTTGGGGTGTGGTGGGTGCCAAGATGATAAGATCTTTGTCTCGTTAACTATGGATCAACATACAATATGTGACACAAATAGAACATACAGCATAATGATTGGTGCCAAAGATAGGGGGGGGGGGGGGGGGGGGGGGCAAACAAGAGGCTACGTATCTCACCCACAAGAGGCAAAGCAAAAGTGTTAGATTGTAACCACTTGTATTAGTAAACATGTTGATTTCCTATCGCAATGTCCATGGATGTTAGTAAAACCAATGGGTCGGGTAACATGTCTGAGGCAATTCGGATAATTGATTCACTTGAAAATGTATTATTTTAATTCAAGAAAAGCGTAGTAAGGTTCCGACACAGTATATGTGTAATATTTGTGAACTCATTTATTATGTGATGTTGGTGAACTCAACTGAATTGCTGTTAGTAATGTACGAATGTTAATCTTGATGAAAGCATGGTAACGAAAATATACAATTGCGTGGACTGAATGATTAATGATGATATACCTGACTTATGTCATAGGTCAATTTTTCTGATTCCATGTGACGCTTGCAAGCCAGCCAATCCGTCTCGCTTATGATAAGAGTCGATCTATTAGTTTTGTCCTTCTGTAGACTCATCAGGCTAGGGGCGACAATAACTCGTGACCAACAATGCGTTCATCATCCAAGCATTCAACCACAAACAGAAAATTCGATTTTCAAACATTTTGTACATGTCACTTAGACCAATTATTAAAAAGGGTATAAAATGTTTTGAGATTAAACCGGGAAATTTATAACTTGCTAGGAATCGAAGATCGAAACATTGTAACACCGATTCCTAGGTCTGGTCAAATGATAACTGATTATAATAAACATATATATTTTTGTATTTTTGAAAGTTAAGCAGCTACATCACTTTTTAAAAGAAGTTACTATTTTAGTGTAGGTCCTAGAGATAAGATCGCTACAGTACTCGTACCCAATAGACACATACGAATATCGAACGGGTATGAGTATTCGGGAAAAAAATCTCATCCCTATCCCTAGTAGGTAATAAAAAGTTTGACTTATATATAATAATCTAGTGACATTTGATAATCATAACTTTATAACATAATAACAAAAAGAAAGAAATTTAATATGTAGAAATAACTTTTTTTGAATATGATTGTACCTGTCGTAAAAAAATATTAGTTGTATATATAGAAATTCCCTACCAAAATATGTACTTTCTCCGTCTCATTATAAGTGTCTACATTTTCTTTTTTATTTGTCCCATTACAAGTGTTCACTTTTAAAATTTATTAGCAAATTTCTAAGTTTACCTTTAAACACGCACAACTAACATTAATAAACAATATTGATAAACCCACTTTTTAAGGGCATTATTGTCATTTGATATGAAAAAAAGTAATCATTCAATCCACCTTAAGTTTTGTGTTTTTCAAACATTGACACTTATAATATGACAGAAAGAGTAGCATGTAAGAAGGTGTGTTTTAACACTTATAAAAACATAGAGAAATTATGTCCTTGGTAAACATAAAAAATTCAAAAATATTCCTTGTTCTGTCAGTGTGTTTGATTAGTGCAGCAGCACATGGCCATTCTTTACGGGAATACATATATCTAGTAAAAGTTTGACAGTTGTTTTGGCATCATATTTTATCAAAGAACAGATCAACAAAACAAAACCCAAGATTTATTTAAGAAGATGAAGAATGGACGAGGTTTAGGGATCAAAAATTGTTTTCTTAAGACAGATTACGTGTCTATACCAGTGTTATATATAGTGCAACAATCAGATCGAGCAACATTGACTTCCTTGTTTAGTTTAGAGAAACGAAACCGACCGGTCTAAGAATTTTGTTTAGGGTGTCGAAATAAAACACTTGGAATGATCTTATTAAGCATATTGATTTTTTTAATAAACCCTTCGGTTTTAATTATTTAACTTTGTGGTTGAACTTCTTATCCAATTTCACATAGCAGTTTTTTTCTTTTTTTTTTAACAACGAAGTTTTATATAATTTACTATAAAACGATTACAATAAAGTGGCAGGCAAACGGGCAACAAGCTGCGCCACAACCCCCTTTTGAATAGCAAAGCCAATCCTGCTAAAAACGAAGCTTTGGGACCTAGAAGCTGAAGAGGTTCCGTGTACGACGCGTTGAACCCTACTCAAAAATTTCACAGCCTCTGGAGCCAGAAAACCAAATGTATCAAAGGCAATGGTAGAAAGACATGTTGATTATCTAAACAAGCTTTCTCGTGTTTAACAACTTTGCCCGGTTCAGCCTTCAACGCAGCCTGACCCACAACAAACCCACGGTCCCTGAGTCCAACAAGAGGAGACACTCCTGTAAGATCCACACAGGCGTGTTCCCCCCCTGCCCACACCGAACACAAGAATATCAGCTGGTCGTAAAGTAGACCTCCCTTCAAGAGGATCCGTGAGAAAGTTAACAGGGGCCTCCTTTTTAGAAGAAATCCTGCCCGTTTAAGAACATCACACAGAACATCCCTAACCAGATCATGTCTGTATTTAAAGCCAGACAATTCTTTGCAATGCACCGCATGGTCACCAAAAGAATCCAAACAGACCTTGCGACAAATTGGGCAAGGTTCATCCGTCGGGAACATAGGGATCATTAACCGGTACTTAAGGATAGCCCGATACTCCAAACCCGACATACGTTGGCCTAATCCTTCAATGGGGATGGCCGTTAGAAAATCCTGAGCCCGAGGAGCCCGAAGGCATTCAAACACCGCCTTTTGGCGAGGGGATAGATCAAACTTCACTTCTAAACTCTTGAATATTCCACTAAATAAGGCACTCGCCACAACATGTTGGGCTTTAGGGGGGCGGTGTCCTTATTAGAGAACCCGCTAAGATCAAAATCTGGAAGTGAAGTACGTAAACGATCCTTGGACATCTCATTCAAATCATATTTAAGCATCAATTTAAGCATGAATATCTCATTCAAATCATATTCATTTTGGACATCTCTTGATTCGTTGTAAAATGTTCACAAGAAAGAAGCCAAACTCATCATTAATAGGTGTTACCTTTAATTCTTTCTTTGTGAAGTATATTTACTATTCTAACTATAATGGACATGATATCTTTTAAGTTTTAACTAACTGACGATAATACTTTTTAGAAAAGTCTTTGCATGTTCTAGTCAATCAAATTGTTGTGTCATTCACGATACTGAACACTGCTCTTAGGAATTGTATCATTTGTATTTCCCTTCAAAAGACCCCCCCCCCCCCCTCTTTTTCAGTTTGGGATAACTTCCATTTTCCTTTCACACACATTAATGACATCTCTTAGTTTATATTAATTGGTAGGTTGTCAGATGGAACCTATATCGCGGATCTACGGTCATGTATGTTAGGTTTTCGTGGTATTAACTTATCATCCATCGGATATAGCCCAACTCCTCTTGACTACTTGTGAACAAATTCTCTTCTAATCCCTTTTGGTAAGTGGATCAACAATTCGATCAGTACTTGACTTTAGATAGTCAGTAGTGATAACTCTTTGAGAGTAGCTGACT